>NW_020653854.1:13623833-13668557 GCF_003589595.1 Hyposmocoma kahamanoa | reverse complement strand
TATAAATTTCTTTAGCAGTTACTTAATTGATAACACTTACATTATGCCGCCATAATCGGGTAAATTGAAACAAACAACTACGAGTAAAGGTACCATAGTGCTAATATACTTCAAATTTTTATCTTTGTCACCCTACTAACCAATTTCAAACGAATATTCCGAGATTACCATTAATGAGTAATTAAGTTGTTTTATGTTAAAAAGCAGCTTAAAGCGCTTTGGGATTAATAAATTTACAACTTGTTTTGCCCCATTTTATGAGAGCTACGTGCTGATTTTTGTTTGGAGTGAGATCTATGAGAAGTTTTACCTGCTTTATTTTGTAATCTACTCGTAATGTTGTTGCTTTCAAGCTGATATTTTGTGTAATAGTTTAATTATCAGAAACTTACGTAATATTTCGTAAGACTTACAATACATCTACGTCTGCATAAATTTTGTGCTATTATTTATTTATGACCCTGAGGAGGTCTCCAGTTCGATTCCCTGCAGGAATAATTTGGTAAACGAACTTTTCTAGATTGGTTCTGATCTGGGTGTTCTGGGTAGTACCTCGGAGTTCATTTAGTGGATCTGATGCTAATTTTTTTCGCGTTTTTAAAATCATGCAGGAAAAATATTGTTGTCATTTTTTTCTACAACTCTATTAGTTACCATTATTGTTCATGCGAAGCTAAAAGAGAGAAATAGTTTCTTACAAAGTGATTTTATTCTTCCTAGATCATGTTAACACTTCTGTTAAATGATAATATAATTCAAAAAGGCTCCTAAATATATTCAACAATAATTTACCTTCGAGTTTATATTTTTAACTACCAAAAATATTTTTTATCTAATGTATTGTACCATCAAACATCATCCCACGCACTCCTAAGAAAACACTTCACTTCCCAACCGCCAAAATCTACACCAAAACAAACTTTATTGTTTAAACAATGACGTATAAGGTTGTATTTGGATGGACAGAAATTTAGAATACATGACGGGAAGGAAACAGTGTGAGGAGAAGAATATTACGTATTCTATTAATTGTCGAACAATGTCTGATCGTAACAAGAAGTACACATAAAATCTAATTAAAACAAAAAGCGAAGATCTTTATTAGACAACATAATAAATACAACTGTTGATAGTAAAACTTACAAAATTTTGAAAGATATTCCACTTAATGAAGATAATTCTTAATAATTTCCGCCACGATTCACGAAAGGAGGCACCCCACACCACATAGGTTTACCATTCCTTTCTTGTAGTCAGGCGCACCCTGCGGCGTGTACCTCACGCCGATTGGCAAATCATTTCACCACGATGTAAGCATTAAACTATAGTATGCCATCGATAGGACAAGACGCGGAAGAATTCATTTCCATGTAGCGACAATATTATTATGTATATCAAACAAGGTCAAAAGAAAAAAAAGGAGACATTTCGATGCACGCAATATGACTATGTCACAATACAAAATCAGGTCATGCACAGCTGACAGCCTGGTATAAAGAGTTTACTAATTTAAAAGTGTTTGAATTTCAAAGGCTCGTTCAAATCACAGGCTAAAAGCAAACAGTAGCTGGCCACCCGCGGATTTTTAAAATGTCGATATCGAGTGTTAACTATGTAAACACGATTAACTCGTCGATTCTCGTTCCGATCGTCAGTCATACGAAGCTGCTTGAGTCGAGTCAAGTGTTTGCTTTAGTTAAGGGATAGTGATGGGTTCTCATTTAGAATATAATTTTTATCGATAATGAATAGAATAATATAGAAAAAGATTTATTCGTGGCTAACAATATACACATAAACACTTGTAGTAGGTAGGCACACAAACAGTAGGTAGGTAACTTAAAAAATATACAGTAAATAAATAAATTAATGTGAACAATGTGTTGCCGTTGCTACCATGACAAGGCGGCCACTCAACCCATCCTCAAATACAATATATGGGTGCGGTACAGTAGCTAAGCTGGCAACAGTAATCTATAACATATAGTTTTGCGTCTCAAATTTAAAATCAAAGCTGCTTTTTTTCTTTTGTAACAAAGTTACTTTAAGGAGGTTTTTAAAAACAGGCTGAGACGATGGAAGTTTGAGTGGAGGTGTTATTCAAATTATTCCACCACTAGCTTGGTATCAGAAACTTCCCTCAAGAGCCCTGGTTTTCTGATAGGCTGTGGCTAGTGAAAAACTATTTATTCTCCTTGAGCTGTAGGCGTATGTAGCTCGCTTTAACTTGTTGTACAAGCAATTAGCACGCTTGAACTTAACGATCACGTGTATTAAACATGCTTGATTCCACATTCAATAAACCTTCGTTATTAAATTTTGGTGTTATATGTGTATGTGGGGGACTTTGTAACATAACTAAATGCAAGCATTCTGTATACGCTGAACAATTCGGATGTTTTAAGTAAGTAAAGTAATATATTCAAAATATCCTGAGCCTCTACCATAACATTACAGTGACAGTTATCGCTAGCGACCGCGTAAAATGTTTTTTCTTCTTGTGACCGCTAGGGGTGCTGTGTGATTTGCCATTGAAAATAGTGAACTTCTTTAAGAGGTCACTAGCGACATCTGTCGCAGTAAACTCGTGCTAGAGGCACTGTTTATAATAAAAACAAATTAAAATGCAACGCAAATTCAGTTGAACATTATTTAAGCAAGGCAAAGTAAAACTATGAAAAAAATATTATTCAATACAGTTGTGAATTTTAAATTTGTGTACAATTTTGCAAAGGATATTAAGTAATAATTTTAAATAAAATTTATATGTCTTTTATGCTCGTGACCACCACGTCTTTAATATACGTCTTCTGTCACTTAAAACCATTGCTCTTATCAGTATAACGCCCGTGTCCCCATGCCGTACATAGATGCAATAAAAACTGTAATCAACACATAATCGACAAGCATCACGACACTAGCCTGTCCATTTGTACATCCTACAATTATCCCGCTGCAGCGGCGTTTACTCAGCAGCCAAACAAAACACTACCGCGCTACCGTGACTCAACTGCCGTAAGCACTGGCCTAATGTAAACACACTGACAATACTGACGTGCGTCGATGGATCACGTAACATTGTAATCAAATCAAGTACAGAATGCTAAAGAATCATCTTTTCACTTTAAGCTGCAAACGAATTTTAAAAACACTACTTTAGAGCCTACTGTTGGCTAACTTTCTTTATTGTAATATATATCTTTCTCTCGTTATTGTGACGACCCTAATGACCCAACGGTTTGTACTGTGGGCGCTTGAAGAGGAAGCCCCAGGTTCAGTTCCTTTAGGATCAATTTGGAAACGAACTTTTTTAATTAGATAGGTTTCTGGAGTGTTTTATGTAGTGCTTAATTATTGTTCTCGTTGCTCTGGTACTGAAAGTTTGTCTTTTTTTATATTACCAAGTGACGGGACGACCAAGTTGTGTGTCTGGTAATAAGCGACACATCTGTCCATAGCAGTTGCAGTGCCACTATTAGCTTTAAATCACAAAGATCTGAGGGACACTGCCACTACGCCTGTCAGTCACTCTGAGATATAACTAGAAAAGTCCACTTGCCTGTAATTTCACCCTTATCCTTCAAAACCGGAACGCAATAATAGTCACATTACTGATTGGCGGTACAAATAGGTAAGGTGGCAGTATTTCCTGGACGAACTCTTACACAAGTAACTCTACTGCTATTAATTGAAATGGTTATCTGGCACATTATTGGCATATTAACTCAACCGCAAGAAATACTCTTAAACAAAGGTACCTCCAATGCTATCAATCACATGACTCAAGCCATAATCAATCAAAAGGCTCTGAGTGTAACAAAGAGTTCACGAAAATTGGCGGTTTCTGATCAGCCATTAACCCGGCAAATAACGACATAATGACCGCAACCCATTATGCTGTTGCCTTTGCATTATCCTTAATACCAGGGGTACGTCTTACCTACCTCAAAGTATATAATTTTTGATCAGGGTCCAGCTTTGAAAGAAATATTAAAGTTTTTTTAGAATTCCGTGTTCGATTAATTGTACTTCACTTTTATTAGTTTTATGGATTTGACTTATCATGAAATTAAATCCAAATCGTAATTATTAAGCAAAATAACATATAGGTACAGGTAAATAACATATAGGTACATATAGGTACCGAGTTCTTAGGTTGTTCTGCAATAGCTAAATTGTTTTATATACCACTTAACACTGACATATTTTAATGCTTTATAAAAGTTTAATTGGCGATTAAGTACTACTTAAGCGTTCCTTAAGTTTCAAAGTTTTCATTTTTTTGTGCACTTTTCATTTTTTTTTGCCGTAATTCCTCTTGTAATGAAAGAAAATGGAACGTACATACCTAGTATAAAGTATACAGAATTAACCAATGTTAAAAGTTTAGAATTCTTCAAGCTTAAAAGAGTTTAGCCTCTCAATGAAATTCGTTTAGTGAAACGCTATAAGCTAAACTGTCCTTTTACATATAAAATATAAATAGTCGTAATTATTTATGTGTATTCGTAGACTCAGAATATGTACAACATCGATACTAGAGATGGGATAGGAACAAAAGGAATATTTAGTACACAAACAATTCGCTATAAGAGGACCAAACTAGATGCTAATTTAGAATAACTTGAAAATATTAAATTATCTATTTTCTGGGTTTACTTGGGTTTACTCTATGAAATTATGTTTTAACAAAGTACCTTTAAATTCACTTGAATTGTTTAACATTTAATGACATCATGAAGTATTAAAATTGAATTCCCACTAAACTTAAAGGGCCCATTCACAGTAAAGAAAAACCGACGTGTCGGTTATCTAATATTACCGATACATTAATTATGTTTGTTCGGGCTTGCAGAAGGCGTTCTATTTTAACGTTATACCTAAATCTAATCTTAATATAATATTAACTATTTAGAAAACGAATATAAATACCTAAATGATATATACCTATGTATATATTTTTTTCATAATATCAAGTGACGGGACGAACAAATTGTTCCCCTGATAGTAAGCTACACGCTTGTCCACACCAACAGTTGCAGTGCCACTCGGAGCTTTAAATCGCAAAGATCTGAGGGGCACTGCCACTGCGCCCGTCACCCTGAGACATAAGTTACTGCTACTAAATATAATGTTATATAGAATATATCAGTAATTCAAAACTTTTGGTCACCTTTTCTTAATTTTTTAAATTTAACTGTAAAGTAAATTAGTATTTTAACCTACTTCAAAAAAAGGAGGAGGTTCTCAATTCGACTGTATGTTTTTTTTTTGTATGTATGTTACGCGATAACTCCGGTATTTGTGAACTGATTTTCATGATTCTTTTTTTGTTAGAAAGAGAGTACCTCCATAGTGATCTCATTTGCTTGCGTGGCTATTCATGCATGAAGATTCATTTTTGTAGCGCCTCATAACTTCTTAGTTAGTCGTTTTTATTTCACTTTTAGTTAAAAACCAAGTAAAAAGATGCAATGAAAAAAAATATATTCGATGACGTGATGACCTGATTCTTAAATTGTTTTTAACAAGAATTTAAGTCGTATAAGAATTGTTCCTCATTCATCATTTCAAAGAATTTGAACAATAATGGCTTCGAGTAGTAAAACAACTGCAAAAACTTTTGGTTAACTTTTTCTTATTTTTTTTATTTAACTCAAAAGTAAATTAGTTTTAACTTCTTAGTTAGTCGTTTTTATTTAACCGTTAGTTAAAAACCAACTAAAAAGATGCAATGAAAAAAAAAATATTCCATAACCTGATGACCTGATTCTTAAATTGTTTTTGACAAGAATTTAAAAGTCGTATAAGAATTGTTCCTCATTCATCATTTCAAAGAATTTGAACAATCATGACTTCGAGTAGTAAAAACACTTTTTTACGTTACTGTTATATGATACGAATTTTAATTAAATCATATTTAGAAATGCTAAAAGGGTGGCTTATGTGCAAATACAGGGGACAAAACTAACAAGACATATATTACTTCAATAGCATTAAGATGACACAGACTGTATACGTCGTATTTTTTGTTTTAGGTACAGAATTCCCACCACTACCACCAACAGTTGTCCAGTTATTAGTTCACTAATTACACAAAGTGTAGTTAATATATATAGGTTGATGAGTCGGAACGTGATGAATGTGACTGATGGTCTTAATAGTGGTATTAATGAAGGTCGAAGATAATTGGAAATTGTTATTGTAATGCAATTTTGCGCCAGAGGGTTTGAAAAAAAAGAGAAAAATTAAACACTACTAATTTTAACTTTTATATTGGAAGAATAAATGAAGGCGTGAAGTATGTAGACGTACTTCAATGCAATTGTCGTCCATTGTTTATTTACTTGGAGAGATTGGAATCATCTGAAATATACTGAAGGCCTATGCGAAAAATAAAATGTATTGAAATGATGTCACACAAGGAAGTTTTGAAAAGGGTTAGGAAGAAAAGAAATCTTTTCAATTCAATAGATAACAGAAGGTGTAAAAAGTTGGACATATATTGCGCAACGACAAATTTGTAAGAATGATAATTGAGCGGACGATAGAAGGGCAAAGAAATAGAGGAAGACCAAGAATGATTTATAGTGAACAAATAAAGAAGATCAAAGTGAACAGCTATTAGAAGGTTAACCGAACCGTGACGATTGTAAGACCCTGGCTCTTAAATAAAATAATGAGTATAATGTTTACTTATGAAGTTAACTCCTAAGACCCCGTATACGTTAAAATGTATTCAGGCGTTAACAATATTATTCCTATGATTTTAGCGTTTACGTGTAAACGCCCAGCGTACATTGTAACGAAATCACGTTCAAATTTAACGCAGTATGGACTATAAATGATCAAAGGTTTCCAGAAAAATACGTTTTTCGTATAAAAATTATCTTGGACTGAAGCATGTAATTTTAAAGTTTGCTGTGTTTTAGGAGGTTGAACTAGTAATATTAATATAGAAATATATTCAACATGTACATTTTTATTAACTTCAATACAGTGAAATGGAAAATAAAATAAACTCCTCACGATTATAAGCTAAAATCATCATTAAATCAAGAACATCACATATCCTTATTTTATATCATATTGCTGTACACAAAGTTCTAAAAAGAAGAGGGTTGTCCCAATGCGAACTGAGGACTTCACATGTTTTTCGAGGGTTATGATCTCTAACATGCAATTTCATTACGATGTTTTTCCTTCATCGTTTTCTAGAGATATTGTTGCTAAATGTTCAGCATAGCTTTATTTAATATCGTGCGGAAAAAAGTCGTTTTTACGTATTAATATGAAATATAAAAATAAAACGCCTTTTGGAAGTCTAAAATCGCATTTTTTTTTCAAACAAACCGTTTCAGGCTCATTACTTAATAGTTTCGTTTCCAATGAGTAGTAATCGCAAAAACCTATGAACTCCAACACATGAAATTTGTCTAGCTATATCATGATATATTTACTACCATAATATTCATATATTTTTTGTGAAAATACTCCATTAGTGTGTTGTCATTATTTTTACAAGGATCGTACAAAGAAAAAGAAAAAATCTTTCGAGTCATGTTATCCATTTTTTTTAAATACTCCACTTACTATTGCTATATTATTCCACAAGTTTGTTGTTGTACACCAGTGTTGCCACACCGGCGCTACTGCTCTTACCAACTTAGCTATAACCCGAGTCAACAGATCTTACGAAATTATTTTTTAATTTATATAAATTAAAGGGTATGGATCAGGTTTGATCAATTTTATTTTTCTATATCTATAGTTTCATTCTACCACGGCTAAATGCTAACCAAAGAACACTAGGATTACCAGCAAACCCAGTGTTAATAAGAATTGATTTGCAACCGCCATTTAAGAGAATCATCACAGACAGACCGACAGGGCAATTTCCTCTCATAATAACGTCAGTGTAATCACAAAGCTGGCTCGTAATGGGCAGCGGCGTTGTGGTTTTCATATTAAATTATACGTTGAAGCCGCCTCGAGGTACGTCTGTCCGTCTTTTATTACCCACTTTGTTGTTGATTTTTTATAGCGATTACTTGTAATGAGTGAATGATTGATGGATGTTCCGTGGCCTTTGATAAGTTTTGATTGAAAAAGTGGTTTGCTTCTATACTTTGGTTCGAACGTGCTTCGAACGGTACAGGGATTGGAAGGATTCGAATAACATTAGTCCCTACTGCTCTTTAAAAGATGGCAGCAAGAAGACATTATTTAGAACTTTTTGCCCTTTTTAAAAAACAATGTGAATTTAAAATATAAAATATGTGCAATAAATGAATTTGTAATATCTACCAAATAATATGTTTCAAGCTTTTAACATATACTTAAACTTGGTGAAATTTTGGAAAAAATTGTAGGTACTCGTAAATAACTTTGACACAACACAACAATAAATTATTCAATTATATGATTTAATGAATTAACATATAAATAAGTACTTAACTTTAAGAAATTATTCTAAAATTATTTTAATTGTTTTAAGTATTAAGGTGCTAATCATTATGTGTATAACATACAAGAAAAAAGTTTATAAATAACTTAATTACAAACTTTTTTTAAAATGCTTAAGAAAGTTTTTCGTCTTTCACTTCAAAATTGGATTTTTCTTGTCTTAAATCACGTTTAAAAATGCAGCATAAACTGGAAAAAAGTATTGTGTTAAAGATAATGTTTTACCGAGTCATAAAGGATTATAAATGATGTGCTCAAAGGTGTCCAAATATTTATATAAACCCAAATAATGCAGTATTAACAATTCAACAATGTTAATCCACACGAATAATCAAAAGGATCTCAGTAAACTATTAGCATTATAAGCGCTTGCTGAGGAGATCCCGAACTCGATTACAGGTAAGACTGATTTGTGAAATGAACTTTTCTAAATCAGTTCCAGTCTGGTTGTTGCCGGTAGCATCCTGGACATAATTTCATTGTACACACAGAATTGAACGTTTCCTAGTTTGAGACCGGGTAGTTGGTGTGGTTGTGTCATTGTTATTATAAATTATTACATGTAAGCATTTGTCCACCCACCATCCTCCACGTGGTGGATGTCACAAACTTTGGAAGGCCTATATCCGGCTATGGGTGAAATCAGGCTAACAGGAAACATTTGAATACAAGCAAGCATTTGTTTCTATTATATACGAATACGAAAAATGTTGTTACTTATTTCATTAGGTGCAACTTACCGCAAAGTGACAAAATAGACAATTTCCACAAGACTTAGCAAAGAGAAACCCAGGAAAAGACCAAGTAAACCACCAACGTTGGCCAGGAAATCTGTTAATCCAAACAATTCTGAACGTCGCATCGACACAAACCTTGGTTCTTTGAAGTATATTTCAACCCTTGAATGTTCATAACTAAAAGATAAAATAAAATCTTTTGTTATTTATTTATTTATGTGAACCAACATAAATGGTCAACCACTTTTACTCGGTTCGTCGTACATAAGATAATTGCTAAAACGGGACTTTCTATGAAACTTACTAATTCTTGTCTACTAAGTTACTAATAGACAAAAACTCTGGGAAATATAAATAACATAATTCTCTATACACAGTTATTATAACTAATATTATTATATTGTTGAACTTGTAACTAAAACTTTATACATTAAATATGAAAAATGTAGTGCAGAGTTAACAGCCATAAATGTATCTATTATCATCTAGCAGTAACTAAAAGTACAGACTAAATGCAACTTTATGAGCAATACGGCATTCAAATGGACAGACAACGTTAAAAAAAACGTCAACCAAACAGTAATAGAAAGGCTGCCCCGAGAACTGCATTAATCGTAACTACTTATAATACAAAAATAATGTAAGGTAGTTACCAAATTTATTTACGAAAATCTTATGTAATTATATTATATAGTAAACATTTTTTACATTATGTCTTCAAAGTATTCAGAAAATCACGAAAGAAGTCTATTTCAGATTATTTTTTATTCTAATAGTCATTGAAACAACACGAACTCCCATGATAGGAATACTCACTCATTTATCCATGGAAAGTGAAACTCCATTAAAGCCTCCAAATGTTTAAAGTAGTTCTGCACATCAAAACTTGTCTTTAATATTTCAGCATCGTACTGAATACTATAGCAAGACGGAAGACAGCGACAGGCTTTACCATTATTGGGAAGCCCGAGATCGGCTTTCAGTTCCCCCACCGCCAATTCATCTAAAAGAAACAAAGGTAAAATTAAAACATAAACTACCGCTGGACGTACTATATTTACTTTTTATTATATTTATATTTTACTTTACGTATTATTATTATTATTTGTGCTAAAGGGGAATGATAAATAAATGCTGCTATCAAACTGCCATGGCAGTTACAGCGGATTGCAGCTTTATACACAAAGCGACTTACTTAAGCCGTCACCCATTTATACAAAATTAATCAAACGACGAAACAAATATGTATTTAATTATACATAAATATATTCACACAGAACGTCCGGCTCGTGCTGAACAATTAGTATCACCAGCGTAAGTACGGTATGAATCGTGTAAAGCCAAGATGAAACATCAAACGAATATCAATCAATCGGATTTCTTGAGCGAACGTTCAATTCGAGTGACCTTAGAAGGCTACTCTTCCGAACATCGGGCGATAGATTTCCTCAAGATTCCGTAATGTACGCAATCTCTGTCTGCTGCATATCAACGATATGCTAACTCCGGGTACCTTCGGATATGCTGCTAACAGCACAGTTGTATACAGGTACTTGACCAATGCAAGAGTCAGTGGAGAAGAAATCCATTGTCGTTTGGACTTGGCACTCAAGGCGGTCTCTGATTGGGGATGCCTATGGAGGCGAACGGCTATGAAGTGGAATTCGCAGCGTGCAGACTTATTCCCTGAACGCTATATAAGTGTGGAAGCGAAACGTTTCGTGCGAATCGTTCGAATATTCACACGACACTTCGGCCTACCCTACCCTACCGCCTTCCCTGTGGGCGCTGACGAGTCCTGAGAACCGGGGCTTCAGAAACAATTGGGGGCATTGTTGCTGTCCAGGGGATAGCACCTTTTTTTTTTGAGCATTAAAAAAAAATACATATAAACTACAATATATGTATATTTTCTTTTCCTTGTGATTTTTAGTGTTAACTTTGTTAACTTAAAAATACGTGTATTCAGTTATTTTTTGTAGTGATAGGCGATGAAATTTTTTTATCTTGGCTAATTGGGCAGTAAGCCAAAAAGTTTGGGAACCTATGATTTAGATGCACATGCTCCTCATCGTCACTTTACATCAGGTGAGATGGAAAACAAAGGCGCACCTATTTTTTTATAAAAATAAATAACATCTGAAAATTTAATGCGAATGACTTCTGAGAAAGCTATTCTTGATTTCAAAATATATATGATTGCCTTACCTAGCGCGTCATTTACACATGACCACATTTTTCCAGTGCAAATTGGTGTGCCTTTAACATCTATGCAAAGAGATAAAATGAGTTAGTTTTCCATATTTTATATTCAACAGCACGTAGGGCTTTAACCTTTGAAATTTACGCATTTCTATCGCAAGTTTTTTTTTATTTAAATATTTCTTAACAATTAATATATAGGTGGACATTAACCGTACCTATTTATAAGACTTTCAAAAGTTACCACGATTCACCTATTAATATTTAATAATTGTGTAAAATATTCTCAAAAATATTTTGATGTAATATGTTATTTATAAGGTCTACATAACACAGATTTCTTACTAGACACAAAGACCTAAAAAAGATTTTTGTTAAAATTCCTTATAATCAAGCATCACGGAGACTTACGGGGCATATTGAACCATACACATCCACACTTTCTAAACATGTACTCGGACTGGCATTCCAAACGACAATTGCTCGGAGTATAAACTTCAAAATAATCGAGCTTGTAGTCCTCAGGAAAATAGCATTGTCTCCTGAAAAACGTACCAATTAATTCAAATTAAGAGAAGGTGTGAAACGTTAACAAATTTGACTGCTTTGCTCATAAATTTATGAATTGACTACAATTATTACTTACACTTCTGGATCGTATCCTCGTAATGTTTCAGATGTGTTTAACATGCTAAATTTGACTGCAATCGATGAAACTTGCCTCGGCACAGCCGCGTAATAGTAATGCGAACTTTGCGGTAAGTCCTCAGGATTTTGCAAGAATATCTATGAATTTTAATACTAATTATGTTCAAGTCGTCAGTGACAAAAATCTGCAAACTAGACACACTTGCATTTACCTTGAAACCGTTTCTCGCACTATTACATCCACTACCCCTAAACTTCTTAGCTTCCTGCAATAGTATTACTAAATCCGGTGATGGTCCATTTTCCTACAACAATCATCAAATCAAAATTTCAGACTCATCATCTTCACACCAAACAAAAGTATATAGCAAATGCCTTACAGTGAATCGGATTAAAGAATAAAACATACCCTTCCTCGTCTTGGATATGGGTGTTCGTCAGTATTAGTATATCCTTCTGTGACCGTCCAGTTCCTACTGATTTCTGTAGTATTCAGGATTGGGTAATCCTTTTGCATTCTGGAAAATAGAATTCGCTTTCGGGATTACCACATTATAATTTACTGCTATTACACATTTGGTCTATTCCACTAGTTCCTACCAGCTGTCCCCCCTAGTAGAGACAAGTGGGTTTTTTTCACTCTTCCCTACCACACCATCACTGGTTGGGATAAGTGGAATTTATATCTCTATGGCCCATTAATATTTTGAGCGCTAGTTATGGAGGTCCTGGGTTCGATTGCAGGTAGTAACTACGTAGTAAACAAATTTTTCTAAAACGCTCCTAGTCTGGGTGTTCTGGGCAGTGTCACAAAGTTAATTTCATTATTCTAGTACTCATAGTACCACAGAAACTTCGTTGTTTGATACTAGGTAATGTGTATGCTTTCTGGGACTGTTATTATTATTATATGTATATATAGTTACTGTACAACCAGTGCTTCCACAAAAAAATTTAATACAATTACTTAGTTTGGAACATCATTTTCTTAAAAACGAAACCTGTGTGTGGGAAAATATATATTTTATACTTTTCGTTAAAGAAAAAAAAATCACCTGTCAGTGAACATTTCTGTAACCGCTAGTGCATTGAAATTGTAGCACACACCTTCAGTCGTTAAAGCAACTTTAAACATGTTTTCACATGGCATGTTCTTTCCGCGCCATATGCAATATTCAAATACTTCATTCACGTCAGGAGCTACCTGTAAAAATTTAGGCAAGAAATAGGGTACTCCTTTTCTTAAATTCTAATTAAAAGACATTCGTATCTCTCCTACTATTGCTTCAATTTATAATGTAGCAAATTCTAAAATGCTACATTTTATCAAGTTTGTGAGTATGTTCAATTTGAAATTTTCTTGAAATCAAAAAGTTCTGGGACGATGTCTGGTATGTTGAATAATGGCATAATCGTTATTCATTTATCAATTTATGTATATGCCCTGAAACGAATTTTACGCCGGACAAAATATTCAATTCACTTACTTTAAACAAATTCTGTACTAGTGACGAATTGGTGAAGTCTTCTGAGCTTGTCAAGTTGCCGATCATAAACTGTATTTCGTTTACTTCACCGCAAACTAAGCTTACGGCCTGTAAAATTTGAATTTCCTCCTGAGTACTGAAATAAAATAAACGCTTATGCTGCCGTTGCAGTAATTTTTTATACTTGTATTATTCATACTACAGTAAAATCCATATTTTGCGACAAGGTTGTTAATGTAATTGTAGACACATTATTATTATTTTTAATATTTTTTGTTCTAAATTTCGTCTAAAAAGTCCCATGGAAGGCTTGGAGGATATAATACTCGGTAGAATTTTATTGCAACATTGAAAATTAATTCATAATTAATAATAAAAGCATTCTTTATTATTTATACACAGTGTGAAAAATCGTACAAAAAAAAATTAAATGAAAATTACAAAACTTACGCATTTTCTTTGAGTATTTGGGATAACGTTCCCGTATAGTTGAACTTACTACTATCAACTTTCATTTCTGGACAAATGGTTACCGAAGGAAAAGGCACCTGAAACGTGTCCAAATGACCTTAAAATACGTATTTAATAAACTAAAAGGAAATAATGCATATGCCATAACCATTATAAAAAATTTTGCATATTAGTTATTTTATTTGTTATAAAATGCAATTTAGCAATGAATTATTGGAAGACTGTAAAAATTATAAAATTTTTAATATCCCTTAGATGAGATAGTGATCAATTGTGAGTCTATCTCTTTTTCTATCAATAAAAATCTGAATTATAATATTTGGCAATACGCTAAATAATATAATTATCACATTAAAAAAACTGAATTGAAATAAGTACTTCGAATTTTGAGTAATGGAATTTTCGCCTGAATTTATTTTTCTATATAAAAATAAAGAATATATTAAAACAATATAAAACACACCATATTAGTAAAAGAATAATAAACATACACATTACTAATAAATTCTCGTTTCTTGTAGAATAAAGCTCTAATACAGCAGCAGACGTCAGCGAGTACATTTATTCTGCGGTTGCACATATCTTTAGCTCTTGAGATCATGTCATCTGTTGTTATACTTGAATAAAACTTTATTATTTGGTAGTTGATCTATTGTCATACAAGGACGACGTTTTGAAAAAATATTTATATTTCGCTGTGATATCATGTAATAGAATTTACTTGTAATTGTTAGTGACAATGTCTTAAACCTCAGATAAAGATGAAATCGCGATTACTCTACTATTTGGTAGGTTTAGAGACCCAGAAACGGTCATCGGCTCAAATACAATGAAGTATTTAAAAAATCAAGAAATTACCTTTGCAACAGATATAACTTCTTCGCTGAAACTGACTATTACTGGACTAGTCTTCCATTTCACCCAAACGTTGTTAATTAAAAGAAAACAAAGTACGCAACTAAAAATAAATGTCACAATCCAAAACACCCTGAAACATTTACCGTATCAATAAAATCAAAGTCATGAAAATTAAATTGAAATCGATTCATTTTCGTCAAGGCGTTCTTTTTCAGCAAACATGATGCTATTGCGTACAAATGAACGCCCGCGAATAGAAAATATTACGTTCAAACCTATTGCATGAAAATAAAATGTAACTTTTATTATCACATTTTATATTAAAGACAATAAAGAAGTGTTGATAATACTTTTCAAAGAAATGAAGTCCTCTCTCAGCGATGTATCGAAGACCATGAAGAGTGGAATTCTGAGCATAATCCACAAATAATTCTATTAAGAGCAGCTTTTGTCTTCTCCTCCTTTGTTTCCTCAAGCACACATCGCCGTACACTTTGACAACTTCGTTCTTTTCTCTAAATAACAAGAAATGTAGATAATACTTTTTTATTTTTAAGTTTCTACTCTAGCTATAATAAAAAAAAATCAAATGAAAGGGCAAAAATCGATACACTGTTAATCGAAGCTTCTTTGTAGCTTTAAAGTCATGGTACTTACTCCATTTTTGGCAAATAATATTCACAACAACAAACAAGGGACTAATCCCGCGAAAGCTTCATTCGAAACTACATAGAAAGTGACGTAGCAATACCAAAACGGTTTTAATTAGACTAATAGAATTTTATTCTGTTAACACGCTTACATAAAGGCTGTTCATGTCTCCTGACTATTAATTAATTTAATTATTTAATTAGGGAAAAGGACATTACACGTGCAACCAATGAGTAAATAAAAGTATAAGTTCTGGAGTAAGTATGTATTATTACCTACTGAAATCAAATGATATATTATTGATTTTCTTTATCGGGGAGTCACCAAACATATGAACGTAAAATCGTCTTCACGCGATCATGTTTAACCACATTTGTCGCATTAAGCTGATTCGCCGTCGACTCGGCTGTTTTCGAGCTGTCGCGCCTGTTGTTTCTACATCAGGATCAGCCGTCGTTAGCACACGTACAGACACAATCGGGAATTGCAGGAAGCTGTAGCTCAATTGATAGAGCGGTTGTTCTTGATTAGCATTCAGGCCCTGTACGCTCGTTATTCGTACCGACATCCGTGCAAAACAATTACTGTCAAATAAGTAAAACTCGACCATTTTAAAATACAATGCCAAGTATGAAGCTTTGACAGTATTTGTTTCGGAGGCATGTCGGACGAAGAACGAGTAACCTATCACAAACTCGAATTTATTTGTTTCGAAATAATGTTTGTTCGAATTTTCATTACCCTGAAAACCGAATTATAACGAAACCGTTGTTCTTTCAGGATATGTTGGATGTTTATCGCAGACACGATTAGGTTCGGTTAAGTTAAGTTAGATTTAAAAGAAAATCCGTGCGCAGTTGCTGGTCTGCCATCGGACGCGTCCCCAGGTGGCGGATAGAGGAACGGCTCCCCAGATATGGGAGCTACCGGCTTCAGCTGGCGCGGACCCAAACCAGCACTGGGAGGGGGGAAGATAGCGTAGGTTCGTAACCGAGACGGTAGGCGGTGTTTGGTCACAAGACCGGCTCCGGCCAGCCCGTAATTCCACATTGAGTGGGTTCGGGGGTCCTTCTCATTGAGACGAGGGCCGCGAGGAAGAAAACCTCTATAAAAATTACCTCAATCCTAAGTTCTGGCGCCCGGCGACGGGATGGATGGCTGGAGAGTATCCAGTCGATAGGGCGCCCCCAGTAGGGAGCTCACCCCCTTCCAAAGCAATCATGGAAAAGGCTCGTTTTGAAAATGGTCCCCAGGCGGGTCCACGAAAGGCGGAATCCCGCCCATCCGCTTGTACGGGTAGCAGCCCCTCGTACTCTTGGGGTAAAAACAGCTTCGTGGGTCGACTGGAAGTCGATCCTCGTAAACACGACGAACGCATACGACAAATGGACTCGGAACTTGCTAACGATACCGGTGACGAACAGATAGTGGTGATGGGCGCTAAGGAAGCGTCTGTCATCGCTAATGACGAAGGTAGCAGAACAGCGTTACGACCCGTAAGAGGACGCTGACGATGCCGCGGAAGGGCAGCCTTACCAAAAAGGCAAGCACTCCCGCGAAAGTAAGCACGGTACGCCGAGGAAGGGGCCATACTGGCAAGATTGGCAAGAGCGCCAACCCAGCTGTCAACCTTCGCGTGGCTACGGCTCTTCTCCGCAGGGAGAAAATGGCGGAACAACCCATTTAGCGAGAACTGCGTTGCGGGGCCTATCGAAAGATGACTCCAGTTCTCAAAACCCAACGACGTTTTCCGTGGAAGAGATGTGGGCCCACGCTGGCAGGAAGGTGGCCGCTATCTTTGAGGTTGCCCAAAAAACCTGTTCACTGAAGGGAACCTTTGTCAAAAGACTAAAGGAAGCAGCGACTGCCTTGTAAGAGGCCGTAGAAGCCTTGGCAACGCGGACGGAGTCGGAGGAGGCACGTCGTGTCAGAGCAGACAACGGTCGGCTCAAGAAGGAGGTCGAAAATCTCAAAGCCGACTTTGCCGCGCACATGCGCGAGTTCCAAGACATGCGGGTCACCATGCGAGCTTCTATGCTGGAGACCTCCGCGAAAGCATCACTTCGACCGCCATTATTGGATGGGGACATGCTGGACGATCTGAAGCGCTCGACAATCATATCGGTTGGCACAATGGTGCACGCCCATCTTGAGGCGATCGAGGATTCCTCTGGTAGTCCATCGCCCCCCTCTGGCGGCTGAACAGCCGATGCGGATGAGGCTAGGCCAACCATGGTCCTCTCTCCATCGGTAGACGGCCCGTGAAACCGCCGGCGAAGCCCAAGCCTCCAAACGGCCCGTGAAACCGCCGGCGAAGCCCAAGCCTCCAAACCGACCAGCCCGAGAGTCAGTGGTGCCCGCAGTGGTGTCCAAGCCGAACAGTGGCCAAGGAAAGCCAGTGCCTGGACCAGTGCAAGCTGGGATGCCTCCCCAGCAGCAGAGGCTGCCTCCGTAGCCCAAGAAAACTGGGTCACGGTAGAAAAGAAGAAGAAGAAGAGGAAAAGAAAGAGAAATCCTCAGCTGACAAGGGCACTAGCGCCACGCCGGTGCCCAGAAACGTCACTAGCACTGGCACACCGCAGAAGAAGAGATCTACTCGGTTTCATGTAAGGATGATATAAAAATTTAATCAATTTTATTCATTTTTATGAACAACTGACACTTGAACAAAAAAAATTCCTATGCCAAAATTGTTTTCACAATAAATACTAAATGGTTCTTAAGACAGTTTTCCTGTATCTCCTATACTTTCTGATTTCCCCATACTGTCCCTGTCTGTCCATTTTTTTGAAAGCCGTGAAATATTCGTCAGTACCTACTTTAGTTTCTAAATCATCATTTCCCAACTAAAATTATTTAAAAGTATAATTCTATTGATGTAGAACTGCCCTTGAAATTGGATAAACAAAAACAAAGCAGGAAATAGGAAACGGTGATAAAAACATATGAACGAGAGTAAAAGAAAGATGATGCATGAAATTTTTATTTTTATTTTTATTTACTTATTTCACTAACTTACGCTTCGCTACAAATCAATGGGAGCATGGAGAGCTAATTTATTCATATACTTATATCTTTATTAAAGAGGTTAAGACGAATATTTTCAAAGCTTTTTAAAAGTCTTTCTACACGTGCAGCCTGTGAATCAAGTTACACACGGAGGGCATGTAGCGCTATGAATATTCTGTATAACAAGGCTTTCAGGGTGCTTTCTGACAGAACTGGGCTACCATACCAATTCGGTGCACGAAAGGACCCTTCTCGCAATGACGCTATCTTGGGCAAATCTTGGGCAACAATCGGCAAATACCTTACGCCCATTGGCAAATCCTTTCATCACGATGGCAAACATGACACGGCTACTACTAGTGACGCCGGTAACGGCAATAACTTCTGCGCCACAATATTATAATGTATGCCATCGATACGATAAGAAAAAGAATAAATAACAACTCTATTTTTGATTTGTAACATTATGTCCAAGCTCTTCTGTGAGTGTTCGAACAAAACGTTTTATAATTTTGGACACCACTATCCTGCCTTTACTCTTGCACATGGAATTAAAGCTGTGATTTATGCGCACACGCAGCTGATGAAAAATAATTTTATTAACATTTAAATAGGTAAGTTTAGTATATCAATTCATTTAAATAATTTCAAGTGCATTAAGTGTTAAAAAGTAAATCTAGGAATAAAAATTATAAATATCTTAATTACGTAAATATTTTATGAAATGCTTAAGAAAGTTTTTCATCTTTGATCTCACTATTTAGTTTTTCTTGTCTTAAATCACGTTTAAGAATGCAGCACAATCTGGAAAAAAAATTTTTGTTAAAGGCAATGTTTTACCAAATAAAAATATTTATAGGTATATATCCAAATAATTTAGTAAAAGCATGAATTCAGAAATCTTAATCGACACGATTAGTCAGAATGACATCTGTGACCCAACATATTAGCATTGTGGGCACTGCTGAGGAGATCCCGGATTCGATTCCTAATCTAAAAATAAAAATTCTAAATCGGTTTTAGTCTGGCTGGTGTCGGTAGTGCCCGGACTTAACTTAATTTTTTTTTATAATATCAAGTCACTCTAAGATATAAGTTGACAAGTCCCAAGTGCCTATTATTCCACCAGCACCCTTACCCTTCAAAACCGGAACACATTAATGCTGACATTACTGCTTGGCGCCAGAAATAGGTAAGGTGGCAGTACTTCCCTGGACGAACCTTTCACAAGGTGTTCTGCTGTTATTTAAAATTCAATTCATTGCTGTTGTACTCATAGAACAGAGCTTTTGATAGTTTGAGACCAGGTAGGGACGGTGATTGCGTCATTGTCATTAAAAATCATAACATGTAAACATTCGTACTCAAGCAAGTTTTTGTTTCTATTATATATGTACACGAAAAATGTAGTTACTTATTTCATTAATTGCAACTTACCGCAAAGTGACAAAGTAGACAATTTCCACAAGACTTAGTAAAGAGAAACCCAGGAAAAGACCAAGTAGACCACCAACATTGGCCAAGAAATCTGTTAATCCAAACAATTCTGAACGCCGCATCGACACAAATCTTGGTTCTTTGAAGTACATTTCAATTCTTGAATGTTCATAACTGAAAGAAAATCTTTTGTGATTTATTTATTAATGGGAACCAAGATAAATCGTTCTCTCTTATATTCTGCTCGTCATACATGGTAAAGATAATTGTTAAAATAGGACTACCTATAAAGATCGCACAAAGACATACGATCCAATAGAACATACATAAAACGGAGAAATGCTTTTATTTATTTCTGACCTTGATTTTATCAGTATAGAAAAAATATGCATCATTGTTAATAATAGACAAAAATGCTGGAAAATATAAATAACATAATTTCTATGTTACCTACGCAGATATTATAAGAAAAATTACAAATTTTTGAGCCTGTGACCACAACGTTAAACATCAAATATTACTAAAGTGGTGCGGTGTATGCTACTGTCAACTTAAGTACAGAACGCAATTTGAGCTTGACTATGTGAGCTAATTATGACAATCAAAAGGAGAGACTACAACATTAAAAAACGGCAATTGAATCGTCAGCCAGAGGCTGCCACAAGCTCTGCATTAAAACTCCATTTATAATACACACAAACCAACGGTACCAAATTTACTAACAAATTAAATAATTGCTGGCAGTATCGCCTTTTCCACTAAAAAATTCAAAATTAATCTTTTAGGCCCTGAGAGAGGCGAGAGTCTGCAATAGATATCCAAAATGATTATTATTTATTTATATTCTTTCAACTTACAAGGTAAATTGCTTAGTGACTTTTGAGCTTTAACATTAAACCTTATTTGAGAGAGACCGGTGTCTGAGATAGGCATAAATTATTTCTCTAAACGAACTGTGTAACCAATGCGTTTTTAGATAACTTAATTTCTATCGGTGGGGACCTATATATCAATGTTACTTTTACTAAAACAACTAATGTCTAAAATATCAATATTATTTTAGTTTCTATTATGTCATAGTATGAGCTGTTTGTACCCTATAAGATAAAACTAATAAATAAATTTAAAAAATAAAATAATAATGCCTGTATTACTGTACAGTTCACCAGGTCCCCATTCCGCGAAGTGTATTGCGTATAGATTCAACTCTGTTTTACATAAATTATGTAGGTACAGTATATCAGCGGTAAAAATTGATTAAAGCACTTTATTATCTGATACCGATCAACTACTTACTTTTACAATTTGCTAAATTAATTTACTATAATTTTTTGTAAGAGAGGATGAAAAGATTATTTTATTTATGTTATTATATGAAGATTGCCTTTTATTCTAATAGCCATTAAAAAAACACAACAATCTCATGATAGAAAATACTCACTCGTTTATCCATGGAAAGGAGTCATTCATTATAACCTCTAAATGTTTAAAGTAGTTTTGCACGTCAAAACTAGTCTTTAATATTTCAGCATCGTATTGGATACTATAGCAAGATGGAAGACAGCGACAGGCTTTACCATTATCGGGAAGCCCGAGATCGGCTTCCAATGCCCCCATTGCCAATTCATCTACAAATAAGGTAAAATTAAAACCCAGTAATACGATTCGACGGAAACTACACAGAACGTCAACTTCTGAATGGAACTATGCAAATCACTTATTTCCATTAAAATTATAAGTTACGTACTTTTGTGCTAAAAGGTCCAAATATCCAAAACTATACAAAATTAATCAACTTCGTCGTTTGAGTAATTTTGTATACAAATATTGAAATATATATTTACACAGAGCGTCCGGTTCATGCTGAACTGCTATCATCAGCGTACGTCGGCATGAAGTGAACAATTTCGTATAATTACTACATAAGTTTTGTATATGGTGACCCTCCCTACCAACCTCTTGGGTATACGAGAAGGGTACTATAACCTGTGCAAGCACAGGGTTTTTATAAGTCTTGGTCCGGACCTCAATTCAGCCAGTGGACAAGATTGTAACAGACCGTTATCAAGGACTTCATTTGTTTCTCAAAAGGCAAGTAGTACTTTGGGCGAACATGAATATGAAGCAACCCCATATCTTTCTACATTAGTTTTGATTATAGTGACCTTCTCTACCGACCCTTAGGGTATGTGAGAGGTCCTAACCCCAGAACAGCCCGTTTACTCGGACTTCATTCGGTTCTCTGTAAGGCTAGTGCCTTAGGTGAACCGCCCCGATTGCACGTAAAGCACCCTCCGTATTTTCCAGATAGGTACTGGAACTTATCTATTACTGCCGCCAAGCGGTAAAGAGAACATATCTGCGTTCCGGTTTTGACGGGTACGAGTGCTAGTAACGTTACAAGCATATAGGACTTCTCGACTTATGTCTCAGAGTGACACGCTCAGAGGCAGTGTCCCTCAGATCTTTGTGATTTAAACAGAGTTTGAGTGGCACTGCTACTGCTATAGACAGGCGTATCACTTAACACCAGGCCCTTGTTCGTCCTTCACTTGGTATCATAAAAACATTGTTTTTTTTGTTTTATTGGCTTTTTTGTCAGAATCAGAATATTGAAAAACGTTGCAAAAACGATTTTTCGATTTTTTGTAATTTTTGAGGTTAATAACACAAAAACAGCAAACCGAAGTGACAGTGGGCTGGCCATATCTATCGAAGAATCGACAACCGATGGGGGAAACGAGTTCTTGAGTGAAGACCACGGGTCGCCAGACGTAATGTATGTATGTAAATATGATTCTGAGTCGGATACTTGGCGTCCCAAGACACAGGGTCTACTTAATTTGGGCACCAGTCCCCCGTTAAGTTCTCACGTGAATGTATTTTTAAAATTGTATGTGAATGGGAGAGAAGAAATGATTATTATTGTTATTATTATGTAGGCCGCTTGATATCTAAGAAAAAAATTTTGCAAATTAGAAGCGAATACGTGGTGAGAAAATCTATTCATAATTTCAAAATATATATCATTGCCTTACCTTGAGCCTCACTAACACATGACCCCAATCTTCCTGTGCAAATTGGTGTGCCTTTACGATCTATGCAAACAGGGAAAATGAATTAGTTTTTCTTATCGAGTATTCAACAGCACGTAGGGCTTTTTACCCTTTGAACTGTAAAATTTTTATCGTAAGTATTATCACAGTGGTTGGATTCAAATATTTCTTTAGAATTATAGTGGTGGTCCGTACTTTTACATGAAATGCAAAAGTTGTCACGATTCACATATTAATAATTAATAACTCTCGTAAAATATTTCTAAAAATACAATGAATTTACATCATTAGTGAAACCGATAATATGACTTCTTTTTTTTACATTTTACATTTTTTTCGTTTTCATAATCTAATGTTGATGAAACCGCCAATCCAAATATATATGATGATGACACAAATACGTAAAAGGATTTTTGTCAAAACTCCTTAAAATCAAGCATCACGGAGACTTACGGGGCATATTGAACCATACACATCCACACTTTTTAAACGTGTACTTGGATTGACATTCCAAACGACAATTGCTCGGAGTGTACACTTTAAAATAGTCAAGCTTGTAGTCCTCTGGAAAATAGCACTGTCTCCTGAAAAGCGTATCAATTAATTCAAATTAAAAGAAGACTTGAAACATTTACAAATTCAACTGCTTTACTCATAAATTTATGAATTGACAAAAAATATTACTTACACCTCTGGGTCGTATCCTCGTAATGTTTCAGATGTGTTTAACATGTTAAATTTGACTGCAACCGATGAAACTTGCTTTTGCAAAGCTGCGTAATAATAATGCGAACTCTGTGGTAAGTCTTCAGGGGTTTGCACGAATATCTATGAATTTAAACACCAATATGTGCCGGTTATTATTGTCAAATATCTGCAAACTAGATATACCTACACATACCTTGAAACCGTTTCTCATGCTGTTACATGCACTTCCGCTAAACCTCTTATCTTCCTTCAATCCTACCACTAAATCCGGAGACGGTCCATTTTCCTATAACGATCAAAATGTCACACACGTCATCTTCACATTAAACAATAGTATATGTATAGCAAATGTCTTACAATGGAGCCGATTAAAGAATAAAACATACCCTTCCTCGTCTTGGATATGGGTGTTCATCAGTATTAGTATATCCTTCTGTGACCGTCCAATTCCTACTGATTTCTGTAGTATTCAGGATTGGGTAATCCTTTTGCATTCTGAAAAATAGAATCCGCTTTTGAGATCACCATACATTACATTACAATTTACAGTTGTTATGTTATAAGTTAGGTATATATAACGATCTCGGTGGCACAGCAATTAATGTTGTGAGCACTAGATGAGGAGGTCCTGGATTCGATTGGAGGTATGTAGTGACTATTTAGGAAATTAATTTTTCTAAATCGTTTCAAATCCGGATGTTCTAGGCAGTTACCTGGAGTTAATTTCATTGATCTGATACTTATAAGAGTATGAGAGGAACTCCGTAGATTGATACCTGAGGTAATAAGTTTGTTGTTTGTCACAATTATTGTTATTACTATGCAATTCCTTTCTCAGCGTGTTGGCTGGTCTTAAACACACTTACGGATCAAAATCAAGTAAATACAGGTGTGTCACGGCCACATTTGATGTGGGTCAACGAGAGAGTTGCGTACCTTACTTTAAAAAACTGAAGATATTGTACAATGTACATTTATGAGACCTGTGTACTGTGTACAAAATCTAGGCAGGTTTAATTTAGTGAAAACTAGATATCCTAGAGACACAAGAAACAAAGAAGAAATACGGCCCAATAACTTGAAATTTTGCAATACTATAGGGCATTCATTTTGCGCCCAAATTATTTAATAAATTACCGGAAACGTAATTGCATCATTTGTTTGTTATTCAATACTGCTACAATACTGATTATTTTTTATTTGATAACACAAAATGTAAAATTTGGGTAATGTTTTGTTACTTATATAAATTTAACTTTGAACGCATGCTATATCAAAATTTAAAAAAGAAACGTGTATAATATTCGCAAAGCATGTATTAGTGAAATGTACATACGATCTTATATAATGTATACTGTAATACATTCTTGTAAACTACATTTTTCTTGTACGCATGTATCTGTGTGTATCAATTATCATAAAATTACAGCTTTTTGCAAGGTAGTCTAAAGGGTTTCTTTAAAATCTAATTTTATTTGAGGCTACTGAGAAGATGATTCAGAGTAACGCCTGTTCTACAAAGAACAATAGGGACAACAAGTATTATTATTTGTATTCAACAGCTCTTTCTAGGAACTAGAATTCTGTTGTTGGAAAAATATATCGATACTTCGGGGAAGAAAGGACTTAAATACATACAACGTAAATACAAAGTACACAAGATGACAAAAAACAACCAATTTATAAACGTTTTGATTAATTAATAAAAATACATACAGAGCTCTTTATTGACAAAATTGGCTTCAACGCCCAGTCTTCCCAAAACTATAGATGTTTTATTCCTTTGGTTGGTTGGTGAAAACAAATATTATTATTACCTGTCAGTAAACATTTCACTAGCCGCTAGTGCGTTGAAATTATAGCACACTCCTTCTAATGTTACAGCAACTTTAAATATATTTCGACAATCCACATATTGCCCGCGCCACATGCAATAAGCGAATACATCTTCCACGTCTGGAGCTACCTGTAAAAATTTTGGTAAGTAATAGGGTACACATTTCCTTAAGTGCTAATCAAAAACATTCATGTTTCTTTCACTATAAATTCAATTTATAATGAACAAAGTTCTGAAATACTGCGTTTTGGTAAGTTTGCTAGTACGTACGTAACTAAATTTGAAACTTTTTTGAAGTTCGAAAAAGATTTCCAGTATGTTGGCTAATGGCATGTCAATCGTTAATCATTTGACAAGTTTTGTACGTGACCAAAGAAAAGTACCTACGCCAGACATCGTTTAATTCACTTACTTTAAGAAAATTCTGCACTAGTGATGAATTGGTGAAGATTGAGTAACTAAAAGTGTTACCAACTATCATCTCTATTTCTTCTACTTCACCACAAACCAAGCTTATGTCCTTTAAAGTGTGTATTTCTTCATCAGTACTGAAATAAAATAAACTCTTTAAACGTTGGAGTTATGTTTGCAGTTTAGTTTTTTACTCTCAAATTTTGTTCTCACAGTTTGCAACTGGATCGTTAATGTCATTGCATTATGCATTATTATTACAATTTTTTTAGAAGTTATTCTGAATCAAAACGACCTTGACCCGTGAAACTTCGGTTTCTTACGGCCCGTGGTTGCAGGGGCCGCGCCGCGTCGCGCCGGTTTGTACAGGTGTCCTCGCGTTACAGGCCCATCATGCAAGCCCGCGCTGGCACGAGCGATACTTTTCCCACGCCCGTACCGTAGCTCGTGTAACTACGGGCCTTCTCAGAAAGCTTGTCCATACAATCACACAGATCTTATACTCGGTAGATTTTTATTTCAACATCTTCATACAATAATACATTTTGTGGCACGGATATTTTTGGTATCTCATTCAACAGATTTAAGGTAAGTATCCACTATAAACTATTTAGTAGTAATGACACAGCTTAGTGGTCTAGTGGGCTTCTTCTTCTGCTTGCGAAGCCTGTGATCCCAGTGAATAAGGTTTTTTCTTTAGTTTTATGTAGAAAGTTGTTTAAGCACCAAGCAATGAGCTTTTAGTGTTAAGCCATGTTATTGATATTAAAGTGTAATATTCGGTACTCGTTATGTATAGTATAGTTAATTTATTTTCTGTATTAATACATATTGTAATGACCTTTGTACCAAAATAAATTTACAATTTTTTTTATTTATAATTAATAACGCAAGCACATTTATTTGTACATACTTACTAAAAACGTAAAAAAATATACTTAAATGCCTTGAAAAAATTACAGCACTACATTAATTCTAAAACTTACGCATTTTCTACGAATATTCTGGCTAACACATCCGTATAGTTGAACTTACTGCTGATAACTTTTATTTCTGGACAAATGGTTACCGATGGAAAAGGCACCTGAAACGCATCCAAGTCCCTTAAAATTTGTATTTAACAAAAACTAAAATGAAATAATGCTTATGACATAACTATGTTAAAACATTTTACATGTGAAATTAATATAATTGGTATTAAATGCAATTTAATATTGAATTGTTACCAAGTTTAAAAACTATACCTATTTCACTATTCCTCAGATGAGATAATGGTCAAAAGTAAGTCTATCTCTATTTCTATGTAACAGAAATTAGAATCATAATATTTAGCAACGCGCTAAATAATATTATTATGATGTTAAAGAAAAATTTTTTGAAATAATGTGACAGGGAACACGTTTAATTCGAATGAAGTGATGTAGTATGTAATAATAAATAAATTCATAAATAATGAATAAATTTGGAATAAATTCTGACTAAAATTGTGTTACTTATTATTCAAAAAAAAATATCTAAAAATAGTATATAAAATATATACATTTTTTCTAAAAAATATATAAAAATATTAGAACATAAATTAAACACGCTTTACTAGTAAAAATAAAATAAATATATATGTAAATAATAAATTTTCGTTTTTTGTTAACCCGTCATCCTTCCTAAAGACACATGGTGTCTCTACCGCGCAACTTAGATATCAAACACCGTTTAAAAACAATATATAGGACACTCTAGGACATACGATGGGTTAAATAAATCTATTCTATGGTAGCGCTTATCTTAGGCTCCTTTAACCGTATCTTCTATTGTTATATTTCAAAAAACTTTATTATTTTGTAGTTGAACTAACCATCGTACAAGGAAGAAAATATTTTTAATGTGTCATGGAATTAATTGTCAGTGATAACAAATGTCAAAAACCTTTGACGTTTATTATCTTTAGGAGTAGTAAAATTTTTCGCCCTCCGGGACGGCTCGCGCGTCTTGCCATACTACCAAACACGAGACGTTAACTCAAGATCTGGCAATTTGCCTTAAATTTGAATTTCGTACTGAAGATTTGGCTTTGCGTTAATAAAATGAAAAGTTGAAGAAAAATTGAAATCTAAGATTATTTATTATCTTTAGATAAAGATGATGACAAAAAAGTTTGGAGGCCCAGAAGCGGTTATCGGCTCAAATACTGAATAACGTATAAAAATATCGGTAAATTACCTTTGCAACAGATATAACTTCTTCACTGAAACTGACTATTACTGGACTAGTCTTCCACTTCACCCAAACATTGTTAATTAGAAAAAAACAAAGAACGCAACTTAAAATAAATGTCACAAACCAAAACGCCCTGAAAAATTATCGTTATTATATTACCATGTCAACATTCAATGAAATTATTTAGATCCCAATAAATAATGATGTAATTAGGATATTAATTTTGAACTTGAACTCTAAAATGAAATCTATTCGTCTTTCATCAAGGAATTGTTTTTCGGTAAACATGATGCTATTGCATACAAACGAACGCCCAATAACTCTTTGAAGGGTTGGCCCGCTTCGACTCAACAATCATAGAAAATAATACATTCAAACCTATTGTATGATAATAAAATGTAACTTTTAATATCATATTTTATATCAAAGATAATAAAAAAATGTTGATAATACTTTTCAAAGAAATTAAGTCCTCTCTCAGCGATGTAACGAAGACCGTGAAGAGTGGAATTCTGAGCATAATCCAGGAATAATTCTATTAAGAGCAGCTTTTGTCTTTTCCTCCTTTCTTTCCTCAAGCACACATCGCCATACACTTTGATAACTTCATTTTTTTCTCTGAATCACAAAAAATGTAAATAATACTTATTTTTCTTCTATTCTAGCTATAATAAAAAAAATATTAAAACACAAAAATCGATTTGAAACACTACTAATCGAATATTTGACTAAAGATAGTTCAAGTTTAGCTTTTTTCTAGCTTTGACCTAGTGGTACTTACTCCATTTTAAGCAAATGATATTAAAAACTACAAACAAGAGACTAATCTCGGGAAAGCTCCGTTTACAACTACACAGAAACTAATGTAGCAACAGCAAAATGGTTTTTAATTAACTAAAAGAATTCATTTCCATTGACACATTTACATAAAGGCTATTTATGTCTCCCGAGTATTAATTAACCTAATTATTTCATTTGCGAAAGAACATTGCACATCTAATAAATACGAAAATAATAGTGTAAGTAAGATGTTTGATTTCTGGAGTCGAGTCGGTCACACACAAGCCAGTACATCATGCTACATCGACGTATCTTGTTCCGTTGCAACGTAGGCGATTTTCGAACAAAAATGTGCAGTCTGATATGCCATTGTCCGTACGTATTATTAGCAATTGAAATCAAATAACATATTAATTGATGTATATAAAGAACCTCCCGGAATGACGTACCCATGCCTTTCTTGTACGTCTGGGTTATCCCTGGGCAACAATCGGAGAGTACTTTACCACCACAATGACAAGCATTATAGTGTATACGATCGATATAATAATAAGCCCGGTACAATCGGTACAATCGGCCTACTTTCCCGATCGGTCCACTTGTCCGAATGGTCCACTTTCCCGCCTCATCTGTGTATATTCATTATTCCACCAAACAAATACAAAAGATATAATAATTATATAAAAAATCAGCAAAGGTGGATTTATCTGTTAATCATCTTTTTCAACTAACCCAAGGCAGTGAGAACAAAGGTCTTCAGTGGACAACCGATAGAAAAACATAGGTAGATATGCAAAGATATATTAAATGTTTATACATACATAAATTTACAAATATGAAATGAAATATTGGAATTAGACAATAAAAATATGATAAGTAATTCGTATCTCCGAATAAGTTTTGTTATTAAACTTCGTTTTTAATCTTCCTGACGACATTTAAAAAGTACGTTCACACTGTATTATATATATACGATGCCTTACTTTCTCAAACTCGTATCTTATAAAGAGTGGTTATTCAGGAGATGGCAAAACTTTCTTTTATTTTAAATTTCTTATTAAGAGTATTAATTTGGATGCATTACTTTAAGAATAGGAAAAAGCCAGTGTTTGAATATGAAGGAAATGTGATGTGAAATCAGTCTGCAAAATCTATATATACAGTCCATTTTTAAATTTCAGTAACTTTGTGCTCTATGATACGAGTTTCAGAAAGTAAGGTGACGATTTGTATTACGTTAAGTCGGTTTTTTCCAATGACCAAACAAAATAATTGCGTAGGAGCATTGTAAAATCATGCTAAGGATTTTAAATAAGGGTTGCATAAGAGTTGATTTCATATTGAAAACATTTTATGGATAATAATATAAAATTATTAGTCATTCAAAAAACCGCTACACCTCTATTTATTCTACGGTAATAAGTATTAGCTTTCCAACAATTTGTTGGGAGCCTAGGGAAAACACGCAATCCTAATTATAAATGTGACACACTTTCCACGCTTACAGAAACAATACATTCACTAAGAGAGAATGACATGAGGACATGAGCTATTTATTTAAAATTTCCAACTAAAAGACAAAAAATTTTGTCACTCGTAATATTTTTAAAAGTATTAATAATTTATCAGATAAATATGCCCATAGCAATTACTTGAAAGCTTGGGCATTTTCGAGGTGTGAGTGAATAGGCATTATTTAGATCTGCAGGCTCCATCGTCGAGCTCATCGCCAGTTTGAGGACAGTTGGAGGTCAAAATGCGCATTTATTCTACCATAAAAAATAATTCGTGAGTATCTTCTTATACATATGTACACATACAGCATTTTTTAAATAACAAAAGTATCATCTATCTACAATCCTAAGGATGGATTATTTCATCCAATGATTTTAAGTTCTGTTTTATTATTTACCAACCAGAATTATTTGAAACAATTAATATAATTAAGCCTATTGACGCATAACTGCCCTGCAAATTTGATAAACAGGAACAAAGAAACGAAAAGATTAATGAGGATAAAAACAAATGAACAAAGCAAATAAAAGAGATGCATAAAATGTATCATTACAATGACTTACGCTCCGCTACGAATCAGATACGGGGGTATGATGAGGCTATAAATGCATAATACAAATGTGTGTATTTAAATTCAAATATATCTTTATTAAAAAGGTTAAGACGACGTTTTTTAAAGCTGACCTTCTAAACGTACAGCCTGTGTGACAAAAACACGCAGAAGGCATGTAGCGCTTTGAGGTTTCAATATAAAGGCGGCTTCGCACAGCCTGTGATATGACATTTTGGGCACCAGTGTCCTGTAGTTTACTCCTGCGCATGGGATTAACGTTGTGATTTATGCGCAGACGCAGCTTATGGTGAAATATAGCCCGCTAACGTATGCACGTGGCGGTGTGACTGTAGAGAAACGTTTATGTGTCTATAACACTGTTTACAAATTCGAATTCGTTCTTTCTATATTCGACAATTTTATATGGAACCTAATTATTACAATGGCTAAATTAATGGTATTGTAATGTTTGTCAGCAAGTATCCACTGCTTCACATTTTCTTGACGAGATAATAATACTTCAATATTCTTTGCTTTTAAAATTATTCACCGAGTATTCCACTTACGTCAGTATGATATCAAATTCTCAAATCTTTATTACAAAGGCTCTCAGTCTCAAATTCACACTGTAATAAACTTTCAGTACTCAAGAATCGAATCCAGACACCTCCACTCGAGATAACTGATCCAAAGCGTAAGAAGATCAAAGCCACCACATGATAAATCTGCGAATGATGCATAGCAGATTTAGAATATTTAATAATATTTCTTCGGTGGCTTATGTGTTAGAAATCAGGATACGAGGTCCTCAGTTCGATGCCCAGGTAAACTTATATAATGAAAATCACCTTTCTTAAATTAGTTGTACCTCCAGGTGTTTCTTTGCAAACTAAATTAGTGTTCCTATGTTCTTTATTTCAAATCAAACCTATTACAATGATTATTACATTTACAGGAAGAACACAAGGAGTTTAAACGTACAATCTGAAATATAAACTTATTGAAGAATGTTTTTGATACCTACAGTCCTGTTCCAAAATCATGCCTCACAGTCATTCCGATTTTATTGAAATAGAAGAAAGTAACCATTATTAAGAAATCTGGAGATGATGACTGGCCAATTAGTTTTTTTTATGATATCGTGTGACAAGTCGTGTGCCTGGTGGTAAGCGACATGCCTGTCCAAAACGTTTGTAATGCCACTATAAATCACAAACATCTGAGGGGCACTGCCACTGTAACCGTCACCTTGAGACATAAGGTTAACAAGTCGCATGAGGCTGTAATTTCACCAGCACTTACCCTTCAAAACTGGAACGAAGGCCTTCCTCATCGTAGGGGTTACAGGCCTCGTTCATTGAATTTGTACTTTTCATTCTATAATTAATTTATCACATATTAAAAACGTAGAACGTGTGTAGTAACGGATGCTTTTTTATGTAAAATAGATATACGAGGGATATATGAGGTAACCACCATCTAAGTTCTTACAATCAACCTAACCTGAACGTGGTACATGCTGCAGTAACCAACGAGGCTCTGGTGACCGGTCGATGGCAATCTATACTGTCCGGGCTCGATTAGTACAACTGAATTCACTGACCACGGAAGACGGGCAGTTGCGTCGGCGAGAACACCCATATGCTCAAGTCCACACCAGTATAGATGACCATTCCCTTTCAGTAAACGTCACGAACTAACATGAGGCAGTGGACTGCAATAGGCCGATGATGAGATACTGATTGACCACAATTTAAATTGTTGTTAAATTGCGATGTGACCGACGAGAGTACATTTTTACGTCCATTTGTTTGATTCGATCCATTGATCTAATTCGTATGTGCTACATAGTGTGTCATTTACACACCCAACTCAAGAGTATATATTTCATCTTCTAACTGACAGCAGTACCTATATGACATTTTTGTCGTAACAGAGTATGATCTTAATGAGGCCTCACACGATGTGTGACTTTACGTATTTCCATGTACAACCAACGACCACGAGTATGCACACATCGGCCTTGCTCTTTTCATATTAATAATTAACTAATCACATAATGACAACCAATCACCGCGCGCCCGCGCCGTGCCCGATCCTTTTTTTCTGTGCATTGATCCATTCACCGTTACGGACGCGTCTGCATTATCACGGATAAACTTCTTCCTATGGTGCGTGGGTTAACTCGGCTACCAAAAAAGAACAATCTCCGCTAAGCTTCGTATCTCCGTTTTTTCAAACGACACGAACTGCAGTTAATGTGAAATAGTAAACGAAAAATATTTTACTTTGTTAAATTTGCCTAACGATAGGTGTTGTACAACACGACCGCAACGCGAACTCATTACATGCAAAAGGACAATTAATCTGCAACCATTAAGTTAACAAGTTTTTGCAATTACGTAGAAAAAGCAATTCATAATGACTATACATATAGTACTCAGGGGAAATAGTTATGTTCGTACTTAATTTTTTTTTAAATCCATTTTGTACCTAAATATACTCGTACTTTATATTTTGGATACTTTTTGGAAAATAGAGATATAAGAAATGACACTAACATAGTCATTTGAGCCTAGCATTTTAGTAATACACAGAGTACCTTTAATGTTTAACGTCAGTTTTTAATATTTTAATTATAAGTCCTTTTGTTATTTACCTTTTTGTGTCAAACCTTTTTAATCAGTCTTCTTAAAATACCCATTATTGCAGTTGAGAGTGTCCGTTATTGTTATTATTATTTGGACAATCTTGGCTATAATGTCAATAACCGCAACGTATCAGTCTCAGATGGAACGATTCAGCCTTTACTGACTCAACTCATAATATATCGAGATTGTTTCTTATCAATGTACTGACTGATGGATGTGGCTACAATCTCTTACTTAGGGATTCCACAGATAGTAGGCGGTCATGAATTCAAGTATTTCGCGTCCTTGTTCTTCATTCTTCGTCTACAGCGTGACACATTCTGACCGTGTAAAGACCATGAATAATATTTCCTGGGTTCCTGTCTGCGGGATCCCTTTCTATAACAACATTAAGAAGAAGTACATACAATAAGTACGTATACATCTAAATCAACTCTTGCGCACTTTTTTCTAATACATTAAAGGTTTTCTTCCATTGTGGGCAGATTGCGCGCCTGTCAATGTTATCTTGACAGTAACATCTGACGCTGTCAAAAGTATATCATTTGTTGCAACCGCTCCGCGGCGATTCGTTCATAATATATTTAAAATACGGGTAGCGAAAAAGATTTTTGTTAAAAAAATACCGATCCGTAATACTGCAATGTTGTTGCTTGTATATAATATGTACAGGTCAGGGATATTTTTACATTGCAAATGTTAAAGCAAAATACTACACGGGCACGTAGATGTCGGCGTTCGTTGACGCAACGCTATGATTTCAGCTCATCTAGGGCCACACGAGAGATGCGGTGTCACATCACAACGTAACGCCGCTTACGCACCGCAGAACCCCTCTCCGCTTCATCTCCTGGCCCTTGTCCGATGCGCACGCGTTCGGTCACCGCGCATCATTTCAATGTACCGTGTGACATTTATATGTAATACAACGCAGCGTCATACTATACCGCTCAAGCGTCGCAACCGCAACACCAGCGATTCGCATCACTCTTACTCGTGCCATATCACGACAACGGCAAACGCATTTGTAGAGCGATTGCAACTTTTCTAATCAGTATTTGAGCTATTGTTTCGAAAAATGTTGCCCTCTGGCAGACAGAGTACTCACTACTTACACTATGCAACCCCGTCAAAGAGCGACAATGTAAGAATTGAAAAAAGTATGTAATACCTATTTAATAAATAAAAAAAATTCTCCGTATATACTTTTTTCCCCGGTTGACTATCATTTCACATTTAATACACATTTAGCAAAGCACTTGAAATTGAGTTTCATTTTCCTCTATTATTGAGCAGGCTTTTTTTTGCTGACGCTATACATATAGTAATATAAAATCAGCTACCGGATAATACTTAACGAATCGACCGCTCAGTAATGCTATCGTAATGAATGTAATAAATGGAGGCTTCTTATCGCTCTGCGCGATAACTTGGCTTTTTTTTACAATGCTGTGTAAAGTGTCAGACTGGCAAAATGGAGTAGAATAAAAAAATGTAAGTTTAGAGTTAATAACAGGGTTGAGCTACTTCTTTATAATTTAAAAACCTTGGTCAATAGGTACGTACTTCATCATCATCTATCGTTATAGGGCAGAATAGAGCAAACCTTTATGGCTTAGTCCTCTAGTCAGAGTCACTGCGAGATGGGGACTTCACACGCTGTGCTAATTCTAAAATTACTATTTTTATATTAACAGTATTTTGGACCCGTAATGAGGAAAAAAATGCAGGGGAAAATTCAAGAAAAAGTTAGTTATGGCAGAAGGAAAGTCTTGGTTGAAGAATCTAAGAGACTGGTTAAACTTAGCATAAGGTCGCTCTTTCGTGCAGCAGTCTCAAAAACAAGGATATCCATCAATGACGCCAACCTTCGTAGAGAAGCGCTAAGAAGAAGTGTGTTTCATATTGAGTTTCTATGCATTCGCGATTGCAACACATTGGAAATGGATTATTTCGGATCAAAATCGCGTATATTTGCTATTTCAAACAAACCGACTTTGGAACGTCAGGTTACAATTTGAGAAACAAATAGCGGAAGTGGAACGGTGGATCGTGCAGGCTTGACCTGCATTTGGTGCCAACTAACAAACGCTTCGTGGCAAGACACCCCTACATATCAAAGTAAAGTCTTCGAACAGTGTGTTATGCCCGTGCTTGTCTACAATACGGAAACTTTGACTCTTATACAGAACTCCGCTGAGAAATTCCGAGACGTGCAGAAGGGCAAGGAGAGAGCATTGCTCGGAGTCACCCCAGGAGACCCAAAAGGTAATGCTTAGATCCGAAATAGGACCGAGAAGAAAAAGTGGGCATAGGTGGGGCACATGCTGGGCTGCACAAGGCAAATACTTGAAAGGAGAACCCGAGTGCCGCAGCGTTGGTCAGCCTTCCGTTTGCCATTTAACTTTTGTTTTAATCCACAAGGCATCAGGTTGATGGGATTAGTCTAAAACTGACCTCGATATTTTGTCCCTAGCCACACCCAGCCATTTATATTTAACCCTGTTAGCATTACCTTTTATCGTAACGTCTGAGCTACATGACCTTTTTCACGTGACAGCGGCATTATATATTTTAGTGCATCATTAAAACCTACCTCGCAGTACCCAGTAAGCAAAGTTAGAACAAATATGTTCTGAACGGTCAACGTAACATAAATCCAAAGCTGTAAATTTTATCTAAGTTCATAATACACTTGACAGAAATACATCTTAAATCAATGAATTTAACTGCCTCCGTGGCCGAACGGTTACCATGCCGGACTGCCACGCAGAGGTCCCAGGTTCGATTCCCGGGCCGGGAGAAATAGTTGTATGGCCTACAATTATTTCTCTCGTGAGTTTGGGTGTAATTTGTGGTTGTCTATGTGTGTGTCCATGGCACCCGCGACACAGGGTTTCCCTAGTGCGGGGCTATGTTGAGTGTGTGCGTTATTATTATTATTATTATTAATTCAGGCTGCATTTATCATTGTAACTGAAAATACGATTTTTATGTTAACAAAATATTGATTTATATCAAATGTTACGATATTTTGAGCTCTTTGAAGCTACTACTGACTACTACTAGAAACTACCTACTGTAGAAGTGTATATATTTTTAGAAATTTATCAGTTCAAATCATTTCGACACTGACTTTATTTCTCTCGTGTTTCCATTTTTGATGTAAAAACACGCAACTTTACAAGACCAAACCTACCTAACTAAGTATACATACTACAATTTATCTATACAGTAGCCATCCGCACACAAAGCTTCTACTATCAAGATTTAGCGTCAATCAATCAGTCAATCATGTCTTTGTACCCCAACAGAGCTATTGAACTACAGACCATAATACCGTTAAAAATAAAGTTGTAATTGCATTTGTATCTCATCAAACATCTGGCACATTGTTCAAATCGTTGATTGACAGATAAATAAAATCGATGTGTCTTTTGTTGGATCGATTATTTTAGTCAATAGTTAATTGGATATACGATATTAACTGGTTCAGGGTTGAATAATCAGTTTTAATTCTTAAGTTTTCAAAATTTAAAACTCGCCTGTAAATGTTTGTTTTCATGTATAATTTCTTCGTTTTTAAATTTAAAAACCTTTTAATTACTGAATTTCATCGTGTTTATGTACCAATATACAATAATGTGACGATATATATATAGTACCTATATAGAATATAATTACGAAACTGTCTACCGTATTGCATTTGAATTTGTGCATCCGTTACCATCTGAAAGAGTAAACAAAATGCAAACATCAATACAAAAATCATAAACATTAACAATAATGTGCCAGACAACCACGCCAATTACGAGGTTTCAAGCTAGAGAATTCCCTGTCCTATGAATCCCAGAGCAATGATTATCTGGGGCATTTCCCAGATCACCCAATTTTTTTAAACGCACGCTCTCATAGGGAAACCACAAATTACATCCAAAATCACAACAAAACTAAATGTATGACATTTCTCCGGGCCCGGGAATCGAACCCGGGACCTCTGCTTGTCAGACCAGCATGGTAAACGTTCGGCCATATAGGCAGTTTTTGGTCCTGTTAGGAATCCAACCCGAGACCTGGTCATCTAGCGCCGATAGTGCAATCCGTTGGGCCTCCGAGGTTGTCGACATTAAAGGGTAACAGGAATTATGGAATCGTCTTTAATGTCCATAAGTAAATGCTGATCCTAGCAGTTCCCGCTTATTGGCCCCTGCGGCTCGATTCTTGTGCGATTGAGAAAATGTAACAGTAGTGATATACCCAAAACGTCGGCAAGGGGCTTTTGAATTCTCAGAATCTCTCTAAAGGCATAAGTCGATTTCCAACTCGTCATGCAACAATGGTCGGAAGCAGTATAATTCAGATTGTCACATACAAAGTCGTATGAAGTCGAAGTATATCCGATCAAGCTTTTGATTAGAGTTAACGAAAACTTAATAGGACAAAAATAGTGGGCTGTGGCCAATATTCTCTCCTTAAACGAAAATATATAGCTAAATAGATTTTAAGACTTTCGTGATTATTCACTAAATGATTATCACTAGTATCAGGTTTCTTACCACGGTATGACTTCTTTTTATTATCCCGATATTTCGGAACGGTTGCACGCTCCATGGTCACGGGTTGACCCGTGAGACCACCCGTGACCATGGAGCGTGCAACTGTTCCGAAATATCGGGCAAATAAAAAGAAGTTATACCGTGGTAAGAAACCTGATACTAGTGATAATAATTTATATATAGCTAAGACACAAAGTCATATTAAAACGAAATGTATCTGATCAAGCTTTTGATTTCAAGTAACCAAAACTGAATAGGACAAGGATAGAAGACTACGGCTAATAATCTCTTTTTAAATGCAAACAAATGTCTGGATGATACAGTAGCCCACAGTCGTATAAAATTATACATCTGTTCAAGCGTTTGTTGTGTCTCCTCACGGGAGAACCGTGTCTGGTTGTGAATATAATAGGACAGCACAGTAACACAAAGTCGTCTAGAAACGAGTTAGATATGGCAATGTAATGGTATTCTCGTTGAATGCGGCCAAATATTGACATTAATTTTGAGTTTTGATAAAGACATTATTTATACAACATTATACAATATTGGATTGGATTGGATTGGATTGGATATTATACTACATTGGAATTAAACAACGTGCATTTCTTACTTCCATTATTCCTTTCAAAAGACTTTACAAATGAATTAATGTTAAAAAGTTCCTTATTGATTACATTTTGAATATAATTGATAAAAACTTGTACCGATAAAGATTTAAGTAGGTTTATTTGACATTTTCTGTAGCAGAAGGCACGTCATTTCGAAATTGAGAACGTAATGTTGATACGATAGATAACATTTGACATAAGTGTTGTCAATATAACAAACGAGCGAGGCGAAAATTAAAATAATAACTCTAACGTCCATCTAAATATTAATAAATTAATTCCCCAGGGTCTTTCTAAATTGGCAGCATTATTGACGGCTTCCTGCGTTTGATTTGATTTATTCAATGAATGATTAATTTGTATTTGCATTTATATAATGCAAAGTTACTTTTTCATCTATTCAACTATTGTACTTTGCAAGGAATCATTTCACAGCTTAGATGTCGTACATTGGTAGCTGCAAACTTATTTTTGTATTTATGTAGGCCGCACTCGTTAAATTTTGACAGCTTCACGACGAAATTGTTATTTCTCCTTTGATAAGTTGTAAAGTATATTTAACACCTGCCTGTCTCATGATATTGTGATTGCGATATTTTAAAATGATTGGCGGGATTATGAAATATGTAAATAAGTATGTCGGTTACATTATCATTATTATACAGGTAACTGTGTAGCAGTTACATTTCTTAATTATAGTCGATTACATACGTTAATTAATGTTGTTGCAAAATAAAACCTTGTCTACTGTTACAAATACACACTCTGGAAAAAGACCTAAAAGATATAGCCCAAAGATGAAGAACCATCATCACGCCTATTACAGTCCACTTTTGGATACAGGCCTCCCCCAATGTGCGCCAGTTTGTCTTGTGCCGTTCATTGTGGGATAAATGATCATGATCTCCACGATTGGCACGCGGCGGGTTGAAGAGCCTATGGCACATTCTTTAACACCACTGATGCGGCTATCCATTAGTGGGCAGCAAGTTTAGCTGTGCCAGACCAGGTAGAGCTATACCACGGTTGACCGGTCGTGAGGTCCGCTTTAGTTACTGCAGGATGTACCTCGTGCAGGTGCCTATGACGGATAGAACTTCGCTGGTCGCTATGCGCTTACATTCCAATGATGAAGAGCATTGTTTTCAATATATAATATTTGCAAAAGTAACATTGATCATAAAATTTTATCGTAGATTATTATACTCTTATTGCTTAACGATGTTATCTACTCCATACAAACCTACTTTAGTTTTATCAACGTCAAGCTATTGATCGATTCCAGATAATCTGTATACAAACCAGTCCCAGCTGTGCAAAGTGAACGCACTTCGTGAATTGTTTCTTAGAGAGCATAGAAATAGTGATAGACAACTTATTAAGTAATAGTGACAAAAGTGACTTGTATTTTTTCGAGTGGAGAGCAGTGAGAACTAAAAATGACATTAAATCTATTTTATAGTGCCATTAAGTGGTAGATGGCACCGAAAAACTAGAGAACTGAAATATTTGTTGTTTTATGAAATTTAACAAGCTGAGAGAAATTTCAGCATAGATATCATAAATAGAACTGAAAACGAACCACAGAGCCTCACCATGGGATATTTAAAAAATGAATTTAAACTCCACATGTTTGGTCTCAGGCACGACACAATTACTAAATTTTATCTAAGCTGTTTTCAGAAAAGTCAATCGGTGTTGCCACTCCTCTTTATAAGAATTTTTATATTTTTAACCTGTTTAGCTACAATAGTTATTTCTCTGGTACCTCCCCCAGAAAGTGACACACAACAACGCTATTGGCTAATTTACATGACAAATTGGGGCGTTGTTTTAATAAATATGACGTCTGGTTTTGCAGTTATAGTTTCAGGGATAGCATTGTTTAAAGTACCATTTGGTGAGTTATTTAAATGGTTGAATATTTTCGCGAATTTTCTATATTTCGATATCTTTTACCATTTTCAACACTAACACAGAGGTGTCAATATATAACACCTCTTTGTTGTTTGTCTTAATTTTCTTTATATATAGTACAAAATCAAGAGCATATCAAATTTGACACTTAAGATTTAAATTCAACTTGAAAACGTCAAGAAGGACTTGCTCTAGAGAGTACAAAGACTGATTGCGATTACAAAAAAAAAGTGTCTAAGTACAGTTAAATGTCTAAGTACAGTTAAATTGATACACATTCATAAATTTTGAGACAAGTTATGCGTAAAGTACCATTTGAACGTAAATAAACAGATGTTACATTTTCAGATGCTACACTGAAATTACCATGGTATGTAAAGATATACTGGGTTCTTTTTGTCACAACGGTTCCTGTATCCGTGTTTATAACAGCATTCTATTATATTATGCTCTTTGATAGTGAAGGTGAGTTATACAATTTTTTTTCACATTAAACCTTTTACACAAAAAGAAAACTATAAATTTAAACATAGCGGTGCGACAAAAATCAGATTAGGTTCTCCCGTTCAGATTCACATTATTGTTACCACTGTCTAAGCCATGGTTGTATCAATTTGGAAAGTTAGTTTCATCGTTGGTCTATCAAGTAGTCTGTCAGGTGATACATTCTTTTATTTAATTTTTTTTAAATTAAATGTAAGTGCGCATTTGACCTCCATCTCACCTGCTTTTTTCCCTTAAAATTAACACATTAGAGACTGAATTTTAAACGTTGACAGATTTTCTTGGAATTTTGAAATCAGGCTAAATTTTTTGTTTTGTGAATATAAAACAATATAAAAAAAATATTTTTTGTCGTTTTTGAGTTTTGACCTGTTGCCATATTTATATTATATTATATTTATATGTTGGCCTAGCGTTGCCATATGGCAACGCTAGGCCAAAGTGGGTACAAAATATCTAATTCCAGTGTAGGTTGGTCTACTACTTAGTCATTGCGTGTAGTAGATGAGTCTAGCTCCATACAAACATTACATCCACACATTACTATGTACTAAACTATATAATGAATAAAAAGCATGTAATGGTCCCAAAAAAATTGTATGTTTCAAGACATTTAGGACAAATTACTCTACTTATTGTTTTGCAACCCTCTCCCGCATCTTTTCTTCTCTATTTGTTTGAGGAAATGCTTTTCAACATCATATCTAATATATAATATATAACATAAAACTTTCCTCCAAAAAGGACGTCCTCCAATCTCTGGTGTAGTGTTCTTCAGATAAGTTTTAGCGACTTCTTTCCGAAAATCTAACTGTGATACATTTTTGCCAGACATCTTCAACAAGATCCAAAAGTTATATATAGTAATATATATTATTGTATACATCTATGAACCACGTGAACATCGGCCACGACCATTTTTTACCACGAATCCCAATCCTGTTATTGTTATACACCAGAGTGTATATAGATATATACTCGTACCAATACGATTTTTTACTAGGTAATTTATTGTACCCTGATACTAATAAAATGGCTAGAAAATACTTTTGCTTATGACATATGATTTTGAGGTCAGGCAGAAAATTGTTTTTTCCAAGCATGATTAGAGATTTTGCGTCTTTTATTGGAAGGGCCGGGGGTATCCACCGGTTCCGGAGATGTAACTCGAAGCTCGACGAGCGCTCGAAGGTGTCGACCTGATAGGGTTTCCACGTAGGTAGAGTCCTCGTCTTCACTCACAGAATGTTGGTCGGTAAATTTTGCCACATCCGATGGTTCTATGTACATGTCTGGAACGTGGACATCTTCACTGTTTCAAGTTGATCGAGTACTTCAGCCAAAGTCATACTCAAACGATAACCAGCCTAAAATTGTGAAAAAATGTACTTCATACGGACTAGCGTTGCCAAATGGCAATGGTAATGAAACTGTAACAATGTATGTAATTTTTAACAATTCTGTTTTTATTCTTTACACCACTATATGTCAAAGGTGACAAAAATAATATGTTCATAAATTATAACACTTTAACATATTAATAATAAAAGGAAATCTTACTTACATTTTTTGGTGTGCCATTTCTCCGACTTTTCCAACAAAGTTTTAAATACCGATAAAATAAAATAAAAATTTAAGTCCCATTATATTTTTTTAAATTCTTAAATGTGTTTGGATACACATTAAAACGAAATTAATAAGAAAAGTTGTTGTTTTATATAATTTATATTTTTTGAATACCGTGTTGCCATATGGCAACGCTAGTAAATAATGGGTTATGTACTAGCTAATAATATAATGTAAAAAAACAACAACACATAGTTTTATTATTAAAATAATTACGAGTGCAGCAAGGGCGAAGTTGGGTTGAAATGATGATGAAACTAGTACCTGTCTTCGTTTTTACTTATTTAGTTGACAGTTTCTTTTGAAATTTCTTCAGCAGATCATCAACGATTAATTAATCACATTATTTCTTTTTTAGTTTTAACTGCTGGAACACCCTACTATTTGGCTCAAGACTTCCTCACACACGCTGTAAACTCAGTCCTAATGCTTCTTCTCCTGATAACTTCAAGGACACCTTTTAGAATCTTACACTTCTACTTCCCTGTGGGAATTGGACTCGTGTATTTGATTTTTAGTGTTATTTATTATGCTGCTGGTGGAATAAATCAGTAAGTAGTTATTAATACAAAAATCCAACATTAAAAAAGTCCTTCGAATCGGCTGGATTCAAACCAGCGCCTTCAGCATAGCGTGCCTGACTAACTGAGCTGCGGAGCGAACCAGCAGACCTTACGAATTTTTCGATGTGACTGTTGCAGATCTTTGTTTTGGGTTTTACGAATTTTTTGCCGTTGCGCAAGTGCGCAAAAAAAATTCTTTACTATAAAAATAAAATAGAATAGATAAAATAAAATAGATTTCTTAATCTATGGAAGTTTTTCTTCAATATATGGGTGCTAAGTATGCTGAATGCGCTGTTGTGAATCCAGAAGGATTGAAGGAATTTTTCTTAATGTTCGATCTTTGTATTAATAAATTAAAACAAATAGTAGAATCATAGCACAAAAAATAATTAAATATCTTGATAGCAAAATGAGTAAGTAATTGATTGAAACGTGACTTTCAATCAGGGACAAAGGTTTTGCACAAGAGTATAACTATAATTTTTTGTATCGAGTTCTTAGGTTTTCGCGATTGTTACACATAGGAATTGAAACTACTTTTCCGGATTTAAATCGCGTATATTTATTTTTTGAAGCAAACCGAAGGACGTTTCAGTCAATCGTGACCATGGGACTTGTAAAGGGCCCGAATATCAAGTTCAGGTATTAAGGATTGCTACCATTTTGAAATGAAACTATTTTAAGCGTGAAAATCGCATATATTTATGTTTTCAAACAAACCAATTTAATAACCTAATAATTAAGCAAACCTTCATTTTCAAAATAATTTTGCATTTTCATAAACGATTGTTAAACTAATAAAGTAGAATATTGCCATGAGCATCTCGCTGTGTATTGGTATAGTATAATAAGACAAGTGTGGTAACTCCATACAAGCGTAACAGCACGGCCTGTATGTGTGTAAGCCTGCCGCGCGCCGTGTACGGACGCACACTTTCACACAATAAGAAAGGCGCGTATGACGACCAGCGTTGTACAACGCGAATGCATCGCGAGATTATGCTAATGTGTGGGTCCGCTTACGGCACACGGAGGGCGCGCACACATACATGCCACGCAGCTACGTTCTATGCAGTTACCATAATTACCTTACTATGGTTTTAGTTACGCCCGAAGTATATTTTAATTCATATTTGAAAAGGGAAAAGCAAAAATAGACACAGGCGTAGTAGTCTGATTTCAAATCTTAGATCTTCTAATTAATAAGGGTTAAAGTATGAAATTGCCGATTTGTACTGAAAATCTAAATTGTT
>NW_020653854.1:13550422-13598833 GCF_003589595.1 Hyposmocoma kahamanoa | reverse complement strand
TTCACTATAGTTTTCTCCGATCTGGTCAAGCAATAACGGCAGATGTCCATTGTGCCGAACTCCGAACCATGTTGACAAAACTAGCAGTAAAACAGCCCCGACTCATGAATCGATATTCACCATTATTGCTCTACGACAACGCGAGACCTCACACAGCACGAGAAACCGTTTTGACCCTTCAGGAACTGCAGTTAGAAACCATTCGTCATCCTCAGTATTCACCAGACCTTGCTCCAACGGACTACCATTTTTTTCGTGATTTGGACAATTATCTACGTGACAAGAAGTTTTCTTCCCAGGAGGCAGTACAGAATGCTTTCACACAGTTTGTGCAGTCTAGATCGTCGGAGTTCTATCACAAAGGCATTAATAACCTTCCCATTAGATGGCAGCAATGTATAGATAATAATGGCAACTATTTTGATTAAATTAATTTGTTAAAAATTTAAAAAATAAACAATTTAGATTTTCAGTACAAATCGGCAATTTCATACTTTAACCCCTATTACAATAATATACAATAAAATACTAAAAATACAATAAAATATTAAAATACAATTAAATACAATAAACTACAATAAACTACAGTAAAATACAGTAAAATACAATAAAATACAATAAAATACAATAAAATACAATAAAATACAATAAAATAAAATAAAATAAAATTGAAATAAAGTTAAAAAAAGGGCAAAATTCAATATATATAAATAAAAAAAGGGCAATCTAACCTGCCAGCTATTATAGCCAGGACGATATTGGGCCTGGCTCGCACTCTGTGCACCAGTGATGCTCACCTTTTGCGCATCGTTGTGTAGAAGCAATCAGTGCATGCCGCCGCGAACATATGTATATACAATTTAAATTATATTAACAATACAGACTTTGCACATCTTTTTAAATTAGAAACTATTACCAATCATTATCAATATTTCGTAGTATTTATATTTTGTGTGTACGTTTTGGCGACAACGGTTCCGATAGTAATCGATGCTTAGGGTACTTTTACTGTCTTTTTTCTTCCGTGACAGACACAGTCCGTTCGTTCGCATTCGAAACCTGATCGAAGATTTTTCTTCGTGATCGATCTTTGTATTAAGTCATTATTAATTTAATAGTTACGAAAATATATATTTTTGTAAATATTTCCATTACAGCAATATAAGGAGCAATATTTGCAGGATTAAAATAAATAATTAACAATACCTTTTTAATAAAGAAAAAGATTGTTTTCGCACATCTCTCTTCTCTAACCGGTCAAATATAAAAGCAGTTAAAGGTACGGTCCCTTTAATTTACCCCGTCTGATAAATGGCACAGAGCATATTGGACTATTACGGCGATAAATCTAGCTGCAAGCAAAATTAGGGGATGGTAGTGGGTTTCGATGATGTATTATTATTATGCAAGTGGTAAGCTACTGTGATTATGAATCAAAAGTAATAGATACAGTATAGTTCTAAAATATAAGAGATTAGGAGTTATAGTATATAGGTTTCTAGATGTTATGCCCGTTATCAAAACGAAGCGCATGAGAGCTTTGTTACGATAATTAATAATAGGATATATTTCCTTATCTTAACATATTCTTTATGTTATCAAGCGACGAACAAGTTGTGCCTAGTCGTAAGCGATACGCCTACAACATAACCATTGTGAGGCACCGCCACTGCACCCGTTTCCCTGAGACATAAAGCTGTCAAGTCTCAAGTGCCTGCAGTATCACTAGCACCCTTATCCTTCAAAGCTGAAACGCAGTAATGCTCACTTTATAGCTTGGCGGTAGTAATAGGTAAGTATATTCAAGCCGCATAGTCCAAATAATACTAGTTGTGGAAATACAGCTTTTCTCCTCTCGTCTTTTACGGCTATATTGTCTTTATATTGAATGTGGTGGATAGAGACATGCACGCCATTTTCGTACTACAAAACTTGCATTTTTATACTAGACAATCATTTTAAAAGTACTTACTGAAAATTGTGGGAGATATTTACAAAAAAATCAACCAGTCTACTACCTCTAAGAGTCGATACTACCTCAGTTCGAATTCAAATTTTTCCCGTACTAAGTCGGTGCTATTGGGCGGGTCGAGCGGTCGGTTATTTTTTTTACAAACGAGATTAAAGCCTTTTGAAAAATACATATCGTGTACTATACGTGTTCTATTTAGTTCAATTGATATAAAAAAAAATCATTGTATATGTAAACCACCTATTGAATACAGCGGTTTTCTTGTAAAATTTCGAGGTAAGTTTGTTTCGTATTTCGGACAAGGAATCATGTTTTCACACCATATACTACTCAGTGTATATCACAAATTTTACGATACATTTTTTAAAAGCGATTGATTCAACACTCACTATTATGCGGAATCAATCAAAACCATTTGAGGTAGTATCAACTCTTAATAAGTATTTATATGCTAGAAGCATATTTTTGTAAGAAGTTATCCGCACTCTTTATACGTAGTATAATCTTTTTCAATTACGTATACAGGGATATTTGTAAAATACTAACAACCTCGTAGGACCACATTACTAACATGATAAAAACAACGTATGTCCCATAATTCATCAAATTTTACTTTCGTACAAAAACAAAACTATTTCAATTGATTGCTCTAAACGGTGATAAGTCTATGCAGTAACAATAATAGAAAACGCTTGCGTGTAAATACCATTCTAATTCAAAACGCAGGAGTGGGAGTCGCTAAGGAGGCTGCTCACACATGAACTTACTATGTCCTCACTACCAGATACATATCGCACACGAAACCAAGTACTGTCCTAACTTAAAATTGTGGAATTGAAAGGACACGATTAGAAAATTAAAACAAAAACTACATAAAACCAATATAATGTATATAACGGGGCGTTACTAAAATAGTTGATTACTGATTATAGAGATATCAAGTACTTAGTTTATTCACTAAATCAATGAGTGTAGGTATTATTTAGAGCGTGTGACAGTTTTCCGGCGGGAAAGAAGTTGGACAGGTCGCCGGTTGTGAAATTGCACTTACAAACCTAGCGTCTCTAAATCGAACTATTTTGACGTCATTATTCACCGCGGTGCTTAACGAATTTATAATGAAGAACGTATAGACCAATTACGTCTTATTCCGACATACATATATTCTGGTTTAAAAATGGCAATTATGTATTATGCATAAATAAAAATAATCACGTTATTCGCAATATGATCCATTCAATTTTTTTCGAATTGTGTTTTCTCAATTTCGCAATTTTTAGTTACTACGGTATATGGTTTCATGTGCGACATCTACAAAGTGTCTGATTATACAACAACAACTTATACGTTCATGTTTGGTAAATTTATTATGTTCTGTAAAAAGTCATGTCAACAAACATAAACAATAAATAAAAGTTGTTGTTTATGATGTTTTAGTATTTTACGAAAGAACCCTGTATAATAACATATGTTTAAACATCCGGATAGAAACAAACTTATAGTCCCATCTTTTAACTTGACTATGCGTAACAACCATTCCCAATGACGTTTTTTTTAAATTCAAAAATAACAAAAATCTTTCCACCCAGTAAGTGACACAAAACATTGATTATAACAATGAAACAATATAATAGAAGAAGCTGACACACGCCTCTTCAGTCCCTTCGAGACCATGGACGTTGCAATACGTCCGAAACGTTGAGGTAATTAAAATATGTTTTATACGTGATTAAGTTCTGAATCAAATAATCAAACAATATGTTAGCAAGCGAGTACGGTATTCGCACGATTTTGAAATATCAAAATTAACCATGTATGTAAATCCTGGGCACACTGGGCACACATGTGCAATAGCAAAAAGTGACATTCCGATCATTATAGTGTGCTGTTGAACGGAAATGAAATTTAAAAAATACTTCTCTCGTTATCATGTTAAAATTATGTAGTTAAACCCGAAACTTTCTATTACAGTAAATTTATATTATGTAACTTCAAAGACCACCTGAGCTATTTTTAGATAAAGTTTTTTTTTATGATGTCAAGTGACGGGACGAACAAGTCGTGCGCCTGATGCTAAGCTGTCCATAACAGTTACAGTACCACTCAGCTCTTTAAATCGCAAAGATCTGAGGCGCACTGCCACTGCGCCTGTCACCCTGAGACAACAGTTGCCAAGTCCCATGTGCCTGTAATTTCACCAGCACCCTTACCCTTCAAAACCGGAACACGGTAATGCTGACGTTACTGCTTGGCGGTAGAAATAGATAAGGTGACAGTACTTCCCTGGACGAACTCTTTCCCAACGAGCACTACAGCTACTGGTACGAGTAGATTATATAATATAATTATACACAATAACTTACCGATTTTGAGAAATGGTTATATAAAAACAAAAACAAATAATCTTGAATTTATTAACATATTTACTTGAATAGAAAATGCTATTAATTAATATTTTAATGTAATTCTATACAAACATCTAATATAACTAATTTTATTTAAATTATATTCACAATTTACACCGTAATGTATATGAAATATGATATGTGAGTCAATCGCTATCCAATTTGCAGGAAAGTATCATTACGTGACAACACATTAGTGTCTAATACATTTATATTGCAGGTAAGCAATAAAATATAGAATTTGAAGTAACTATACTCGTACACTTTTAAATTCGAAAAAAGAATCACCGAACGGCTTTTTTATTGATGAATTTAATATTAGCTGATGTACGAGGTAAAAGTCTACGTTGACGTTAGGCAAAACATCGAAAGCCATGTTTTAAAAAAGGTTTGAACACTACTCAGCTGTATTAAAAACATTCTCTAAAACCAAACTGTGTTATGCTCCCCTATTTTCCATTCCAATTCACCCACACATAAGTACATCAAACGTGTCTTATCGCGTCACAAAGAGCTAATTCGGAAGATTTGACATAACAAAATCCGAAGGCAAAAAATTCAAATTGGATCATGTCACTCATTCGAAGAGGCAGCTCATCATCACCTGTCTCTTTCTTTCATGCGTAACTGAATTATTTGTAGAGATGGGACAGTGGTTACTTACATAAATTTTCATTTAGTTCGAATAATATTTAGGAACTGTTACTAGCGAAGGGATTAGTTATTTTGTAGGTATGTTTCACTGATATTAAACACATTTATAATATTTTGGCATTAGATGAACTCTTATTAAACCCTATGGTGAGTAAATAGCTACTTTTCAATAAAAAGCCTTTAGAAAAGTTGTTTAACAAATTATTTGTGAGTTGAATTTCAATTAAAGCGAGAAAGTTCCAAAAATTATTAGTGTGTTATGTTTTAGAATCTATGTAACTTTTCCCCCAAAATACTATAAACGATGGCAAATGTTACGGTCAAAATGTTGATGAATACTAAACATTTTAATGAATATTATATTTTTATTGCCATGATATAAATATTTTTTGGGAAAGTATTCGACTGATTTGGTGTTATTATTGATAGATATATCGAATAAACACAAAGAAAAATTCTTTCGATCGGGCTGGATACGAACCAGCCCCTGTTTGCCAGACTTGGGCAAACCTAACTTAAATAACCTAAATATTAAACTCCAATACTTACTTTATTCCTATTACCTTACACGTATCTCTAGTGACAGAATTTTAACAACAAGCCGCTGTGATTATTACATTTGACAGGGTAATTCAACTGGCAGTGTCACGCCAATCTTATTAAGGATGTAAATGAATGTGGAATGAATCCATTATTTCGCAAACAGCCGGGGGCGATAATATTTTAGAATACAGTAGGGTATTTCGAGCTCGATAAGGTTTAGAGTTATTATTACCGCATCTGATAATTTGCAGTTGTTTTTGGATACTACTAACGTAATGAAGACGACTGAATAGAACTAACCAAAGATAAGGATACATTTAGGCAAGAAGCTGAAGAAATATATAGAATCCTGGAAACCAACACCGTATCTGAAGTGGTAATAAATAATATAACTCGAGCGCATTCCTTACAACACTACGAACCACCTACCCAAATAACTAACCACCTACCTACCTACCTACCACCTACTTTTTGTCACATGCTGCATAACCGGCAGGAACTGATCACCGACATAAGATAGTTGGTTTTCCCCTCCACAATCCCGGGCGTATTGCGTTGTTAAACTGTTCACCCTGGTATATCCGGCTTGTCCGGATCAGATATATCCTGTCTGGGAGTATACCAATCAGTAAGGAGCAATTATTCTAACTTACGTACAATAATATGCCTCTCTTTACATTTAAAAATAAATTCAAATTTAAGTGATTCGACAAAGCGGTTTCAAATCCAGTGTTAACACCCAGCACGTTGTTGACTGTATCTTATCGTATATTTCATAATGAGTGCTACCAATATAAACATAAGTTTATGATTATGACCATTGATTTTTTATAACACTAAAAAATGAGTAAAGATATATAACGGTTGAATGATAATCTTTGTGGATACTTAGGGGCATTTATTCGACACGAATTTCATCACGCTCACCCCGCGCGACTGCCGAGCGGAGACCGCGGCGACCGCCGCGCGGTCGAAGAGCAAAGTCCGCGTTGACGCCGCGCAACGACAAAATACGCTCTATATGTTTAGCTTTTACGTTTTAATTACATGAACGTACCGACCACGCGCGCTAGTCTGGCTTGAATTTTTTTTTTGATAGGAATTTAAATGTTGTTGCATAATAAATAGAATTCAGATTCGCCATTAATGTACATGAAGGCGTGGTAACTGGGCGGTCGCCGTGCGGCGGCCGCGCGAAAACTTTCTCGTGTAACTGGGCGCATAATGTATCATATTACAATAAATATATTTTTTTCGTTAACTTTTACACACTAAAACATAAACATCATGATCAGTATCATAATAGATAATGTTCTCCAGTATTGATATAAATATTAATGCAACCCATCGAGCTTATCAGGCAATACGCGTTACTACTATTTTCATCACCGGGAGTGTGCTATTTATTGACGTAAAATTGTAGTCATCGCATACATTATGTATAAGTGTAATGGTAATTACCTGGTGCCTCTTAGGCAGAAAAAATGCTTACAAAGTCTATATTAAGCTCATCATCTATAAAACGATGCGAAAGCTCTGTTTCAGCAGCAAAAATTAAAAAAAAATTCTTCCAGTGAAGTCTGCTACCTTATCTATTTCTGCCGCCAAGTAGTAATTTGAGCATTACTGCGTTCCGGTTTTAAAGGGTGGTGAAGGTGCTGGTAAAATTACAGGAATATGAGACTTGTCGATTTCTCAAACAACCATCAACCGTTCATCACTTGATTACCACCTTGACTACCACCGTTTTCGAGGATTTAAATAAAAAATATTTATGTTTTTCTTATTGTCGATACAAAAAATCGAACGAACACAATGAAAAATTTCTTCAAGCTAGCGACCTCGCCATACCGGAGGTGTCGCTCTCCCAACTGAGATTGTGAATATATCTTTCTTGCTTGTTGCAGAACTTTACCATCTGTTAAAAATTGCTGAAAGTTTTTCAAAATTTTCATTCGGAATACTACAATGAGCATATTGTTTAGACATTTCATTGGTGTTTAGGTGCCTGTGCTTAGGTACAGGCTCCAACAATTTTTCACATAACATTTTCAAGATATTATTAATAGCCTGATGACTGGTAGCTTTGATACAGGATAAATATATCTTTTATTTACTTTATTTTTAACCAATAGGGTCGTTTATTCAGATCTACATTCATTGAGAAGAATATTAGCATACGGAATAACATACAGGCGAGGTAAAATAAAAAAAAAAAATAAAAGCTTAAATACTACAAAGCAAAACTAGGATTAAATTATATGAATAAAATTGGGTCCCCGCGGCAAGATGCTCAAGATGCTGGCAGCGTTCCCCCTTTGTTTGGTTATGCTAATGCGTTAGACAAGGTAGCTGCCGGCCCTTGGGTTTCCCAGATAGCCTATTAATTTTTTGGATAAAATTTTATACAGATGAAGGGCGCCGAAACCTCACCGAACATAACACTGTAAAAATATTTTTTCAAATCGATTTATAAACAACAAACATTCGAACAAAACTCCATAATTTAATAAAAAAAAGTACACTTTAAAAACAAATTGCAAGAGGCAAGGATCAATCAAGAATCAAGGAAGAAAATTCGCTCAAAATATAGAATACCTACTACTAAACTGTAGATGTGGATTAGTAGTTACTGCTAAGTCATCAATTCTTTGCAATCCGTCTCACTTTATTCCAACTACAGAAAGTCGATATGAGCAGTAATGATGACTTTAATATTTTATGTATGCATGTCTGCATGGGTGTTCCCCAGAAGCTTTATGTCTTTTGAAGTGGGGTGACATTTGATTCATCGTGATTGTTCTAGTGTCAAAATCGTAGACAATAATGTTAACTTGTGAAAAATCTCAAATAAAATGTGAACTGTGAAGGACTAGATAGAGAATTGGGATTCAAGCCTTATTTTGTTAGAAAAAAGCCTGACTGGTATACGTCAACTATCAAATAGACCTTTTTGCTAAAGGGAATAAAGCTCGTATTGTAATTTTTCGTAGTTTGTTTTTCAGATTTATTACAATAATTTTATCATCATTTTTATCATCAGGTTCTTACTGGGCACATCACGCTGGCTGGTAGGTTTTGGGACTTAACATGCTTCCCCAAAGGTTGTGAACTTTCTTCGACATACAAGGTTTCCTCACAATATTTTCTTTCACCTTTAACGAGAGAAGTTGCTACACACGACAGCTAAAGTCATAGGTACATGCCATAACAGAGAGTCGAACTGTATCGATCTTTCTATTGACAAACAGCCGCTGTTTACCTTGGCTACCACCTTTTCTGCCATACACCAAATATTTTACAGGAGGCTACTAAGCTGAGTTCTCGAACTATGTAAAGCATTACATTTTTCAATCACTCATTACTGGTTCGTTTACGTAAAATAAATGCACTAAGTCGACAAGTCTATCCTAGCACTGAAATCTGCGAACAATGGCCAACATGTTAACTGTCTCGGGTCACCACAAGGGGGAGAGGTAGGGTAAATAATGGTAAAACTTCGTTCTCCAGTAACCCTGCTTTTTCAAATATTTAGGCAACTCAATCAATAATGAATTGGCATGTCCGTTCTAGTCACATGTGAATGTATTATTATGTATGATACCTGCAAAATTCATTATAATCAACCACTTGGTGAATTTCAGTTGTTTTAAGCACCTGCTTTTAGTTTAGACGGATTTTTAATCAAAAGTTTACCATAATTTCTTCGCCATAAGGTTGATTATGCTAGTTTCACTACTTTTCGACAAAAATCTTTTAAAACTGCAAACTGTAATTCTACTAAAATACGTAAAGTGCGATTTTTCTATTTTCTAAATCTAAATTTAAGGAGCTTTACCATGTAATGGTAATTTTTTTGGTAAAATATTTAAAATTTAATGGTAATGTCGCTCCGTAAGACTATTTAATTTATACATCTAACCTAGATTAAGACTATCTAAATATATTTTGTACAGTACCTTGGCTTCGTTCGACAATTGAAAAAAAAAAAAAACGAAATTGGAAATTGGCCCAGTTTTAAATCGCTGACGATACAAATTTGATTCCTTAAATTTTCACCAGTGATGGATATTCTGCGGTATTAAACACTTGCTACTGAATTAATAGTGATACTGTGACAATAGTGCTGGGTGGCATTAATTGAATTAAACCGTGTAGCGGCGATGGGTTAATAGCGAGAGTAATCGAGCTGTAGTTTCGTGTTTATCTTTAACATAATACTGCAAGTTTACGGGGATTCTGCGAGGCATTTAGTTTAGGGATCCAAATGAGCTTCTAAACTCATAAACTAGCTAACTTCCGGTAAGCCGTACCTACTCTGTTATGTATAAGTGCCCAAGTAAGGATTCATTAAGAGTTGGTTACCTCCTAAGATTTGTATTAAGTTGAATGTTTATTATTGCAGCAGATTTCAAAAAAGCTGGTTTAGCACGTTCCTTCTGCACGCATCTTATGCAGGTGCATTTCGAGGTACAAACGATACATGAGTGCATCATATTATAAGAGCGATGCCGCACGGGCGTTGCCGGTGCGTTGCGTCACGCGTCGCCGCAACGCAATGCGGTACAGGAACGTAACGCTGCATATTACGCTCCGTAGAACCCCTCCCCTCTTCGTCTCTTGCCCGATGTCCTAGTCCAGTCGCCGCGTGGCTCCGTTTTAATGTACCACGTGGTATGTAGTTCTAATTTATTTGTACTGTAGTACAAATAAATTAGAACTGTGACGCTGTGTTGTAACACAGCGTCACAGCTCAGGCGTCGCAATGCCGACGCAACGCGTCGTATGGCACGACTCTAAGGGATATGCTACACAGGCGTTGCGTTGGCGTTGCGTCGTCGCTGCTGCTTTATACTACATATAAATCAGAACGACATGCCACACGGTGCGTTGAAACAACGCGCGTCGACGGAACAACTCGTGTGGCAGTCAGTTGGTTGAAATCAACGCAGTTGCGACGACGCAACGCCCGTGTGGCATCTCCCTAAGGGACGACTCTTTCTAAATTTAAGGGTTTATCAATATTTGTACGTGTAAGCTAGACTATGCATATTTGCTTGCACGTATGGACATCGAAAATTATGACAATAACCATATGGTAACGGATGACTTTTGAACCAATGCTGCCATATCATAGATATCATCATCAAATTTAAGAGATATTCTTGTCGGTGGAGCATCTTCCAGTCATCTCTCCTACAAGCCAGCACTTTGACCTCCTTACACGACACGACAACGGCCTTTTCTTTTGGTCTATGTAACCGTGCCTAAGTCGAGCTTCATAGATGGTTAGGTGCCATTTTTTCTTTACATATTAAAGAAAAAATTGCACCTGAATGGAAAATTTCTGATTTCTAGTTTGTAACGTGCGAGAATTCCTACAAGTTTTCTATCTACCTATAGATATTTTACGTCATTGGAACCTAATGAAATGTCGGATAATCGACATGGCAGATGGGCCTGATGTTATAGTCGATTAAAATATCGATTAAATTAATCGAGCAGTATCAGATAAAAGGCCGTAAATAAATTAGATCACCCCCTTGGGGTTGACTAGTTGAAATTTTAACAGAATTGCGATGAATAATGACGGTTTTATTGACGTACTATTAACAATTCAATTTATAACGGCAGTTTTAGTGATTTTACATGAATGGTATCGCGCAGGGCTGTGTGAAATTTATTATGATGACGCAGATAATATATGATAGTCAATTTTATTACAAAAATATTGAACACTTTCATAAGCCGATTAAACAGACGGCGTTCTGCATGAGTTAACAGAGAAATCATAAAATGACCTATAAATGTAGTCTTATTCTCCGGAACTGGAACATGTTATATTTTTATAACAAAAATCAGTAACAATAATCATCATATTAACAGCAAAAATAAGTCATAGTTACAGTAAAAAATAGTGTCATATAACCGTTTTCGTCTCTAAAGCAACTTTCAAAACAAATATTCATATTGATTAGGCACGTTTAAAAACGAATGCAAATTTCAAATTCAATGTAGTTTGAAACAAATATACCTTAATACCCTACAAGTTTATAATACTTTTTTGCAAATAAGAGCTCGATGAAAACGACGACCAGGTTATCTCCGACTGTTAGGAATTGGGCTGCATTTACACTAACTGTTTTCCATGACTTGAGATTTAAACAGATTCTAAGAAGTTGATGGTTTTGGTGTCTCAGATCCAGGGATAACTTAAACTTATAAAGTTGACTACCATCAGAGTAATTCGCCTTGTTTACGTCATAAGCGTTTAGTGCTTTGAACAGCTCCTTTTGATCGATTCAATTGCAACGAATGAGGTAAACTGGGAATTGTAGCAACAGCATCTAGACGTCTATTATCCACGAAAAGATAAACAAAATAATCGTTTTCATTTTGGCGGTGTAAGCGAGTGATCCATCAAACTTCAGCAATGTAGGGAGCGATGATCGACAGAAATTCTTCATGTCAGATTTCGACGTGATGGTTGTATTGAAGAGTATTATCGGTGCCCGAACTTCGAAGCCATGTGGAAGGCAGGCTCTTTCCACGACGCAACGACAATCAATTTCAATTTAGGCACTCTAGACTAGAGCTTTATTTTTTATTGAAATAGCCGCAATAAAAACCTCCGTAATCTAACATATCGTTACAGATCGAGTTCTTAGGTTTTCGCGATTGTTACACATAGGAAATGAAACTATTTTTCCGGATTTAATTCGCGTATATTTGTTTTTCAAACTAACTACTATATTTGTTTTGTCAACTGTGACCATGGGACCTGTAAAGGACCCGAAACGTTGGTTTGTTTGAAAAAACAAATATGTGTGATTTAAATCGGGAAAAATAGTTTCATTTCTAAATCTTCCCATAAATAACACTTTTTTTGTAATATCAAGTGACAAGAAGAACAAGTTGTGCGCCTGGTGGTAAGTGATACGCCTCACCATAACAGTTGCAGTGCCACAAAGCTTTAAATTGAAAAGATTTTAGGAGCAATGCCACTGCGCCCGTCACCCTGAGACATAAGTTGACAAATTCCAAGTACCTGTAATGGTACCAGGTTATGTCAAAAACGCCAACTGCGCCGCAAAGGGTAAAATGCAAAACGGTGCCATATAGCACCGTTTGCACTGCTAGGGCAATGGGACGATTCCCATTCCCCTGATTTATTTTGCCATATACGCTTAGCTACTTATATACAACCAAATGCAGAAGAGTGATTTACAAAGACAAATATGAACATTGTTCCAATGGAATAAAAATTTATAATAGACTATTTTTTATTTTACTTTGGTTACTATATAAACTCAACTTAATAATTTTAACTTATAACCACTTATTCTAAGTGTTGCAACAACAATTTCATGTTTTCTCGAGAATTAAAGAAATATCTGTAAAAAACTACTTAAGAATCCATTACCGGAGCCTGTTCTACTCTGTAGAGTTTTCAAAATATTGGTTTGATTTTTCATAAAATTTCAACGAAAAATTTAAATTTTGGCAGTTCAAGTCTACACCACATGCATACATACATCAGTACATTTACACGACGTTTAACTTTTGATACAGTAAAAAAATCATTACCAGAACGTGAAATTTGCAACTTTCATATGAGGAACAAACGCCTTTGGTCTTGCTGCCAATCATCGCTAAAGCTTCTGTGAACTTTAATGTGTCGTTGAGATTCTTCGAGATAGACCTCACGTTGGCTTTCTCACCGAAAATTGAAATCGTTGAACAGATGTCTCAACCAGTTCAAGTCTCATTACAGGATTGCATATAATTTGGTACGCAATAATATAATTGCATATAATTCGCAATATCTAATTATTTATAAAGGCAAAAGATTGACATATATTTCTGTTAATTAAATAGTCTGGATGGTAGACCTAAGTGCTAAATACAAGTGAGTTATTCTACAATACTTATACATTTCTCACTTCCGTGACCTTCCTTACCGTCGTTTACCGTACCTTTTTGGGATTACGGTAATGAATCAAAGTTTCGGTAATGAAATGAATGTTGACTATAATAATATTTTGTACAATTTTCTATTTCCTGAAATACACATTGCAGGTGTCATGGCATGCCCAATCTAAACAGGATATATTGGCGCAAAGAAGATTAGCTAAGCACGAACGCTATGTCGTGCTGAAACAAAATGAAGAATTAATTATATGCCACTGAAAACCAAACAGAAAATAAATCGAATCAATAGTAGAGATGAGAGATGAATTGACACCACTTGCACTCTGTGTACGTGGTGTCAAGAAAGACGGAAGAGATGGAGGATAAATAATAAGAAATTTCAATAAACAAAAAAAGTCGAACAAAGAGATTGAACTCAGAAGGTAGCAAACAAAAGCAACTAGAAGAACAAGGATTATATCCACTTGCATCAGATCTGTCTTTCTCATTGTAAAAAAAGTGACGAAAATACGAGCATGAACATTCCTGAGAAACTGTTTCAATTGCGAGCAAAAAATAAAACGACTGAGATACCAACGAGACAAAAAGGTAAAACTACTGAAAAATGTTATAAGAGATGTGGAAAAAGAGAATAAGACGTTGAAGACTTTATATATTATATATTTATATTATAGAAAATCAAATAGCTGGAAAAAATTATAGAAGAACGATCGAAAGGCAGTTTAACACTGAAAAAGAGACAGTAATTTTGAAATGTTAGTATAAATTCTTTCATTTAGAGTAGTAAGAAGAAGAAACTAACTAACCAAAAAAAGAAAACGAAAACCATGACGATACTAATAAGGGTAATATGAAAGGAAAAAATAAGCGTAAAAGGAAAATGGAAAGAAAAAAAAACAGATTATTAAAAATAGTGTTTGAATAGTACTGAATCAGTATAACTTTAAAAAAATAAGTCATTTTTAAGTATGCTTTTTTTCACTATTTTATTATAATTTTGGTTTATAAAAAATTTTTGTTTTGTTTTGTTGATTCAATTAATAATACAAGGTTGTTTACTGAAAAATAGCTATTAGCAAAAAAAAATGTTTATTATTATATTGTTACTAGTAATAGAATTTACACAGTATACATACACGTACACACAAACATACATGAACAAGCGCACGCACATATATACATTACATTTTGTGTCGTAGAAAAATTGAGATTGATTGCAGTAACCCAGAGACCCAATTAAATTATTAATTCATCAAGAACTTTAGGTACTAATTATTAAATTAGCACCTAAAGTTCTTCATGAAGGTTTGGTGGTACTTTGGAGGTAATACTTATGTTAAAGTTTTGTTGCAATTTTATAAGTTTCAGTTTCAGTTTAAGTTTATTTTTATTTATTTACTTATTCAGTTCACCAACACTATACACATTATATCATTAAATTAGGTATTTAACATTACAAAACAAAGAACTTAATGCTTTAGCAGTTATAGGTTAAGACAACATGCAATGTAGAATAAGAATATTAACATTTACTATTACAATTTGAATCGATCAATCATATTAAATTTAAAAGAATGTCAATAATATGAACAAACCAGAAAATAAAAAAATCAAATCCAAAATAAAGCAATTAAGGCATAAGAATATACATATATATATTTAAGATGTTTTAAGATGTCAGGGACTTGATAGAATGTCTAAATTTTGGCAAACTGTCGGCAAAGATGTCAACAGTGTTCATACAGTTACTGTTATGCAGACGTGCCAGTCTAGCCAGAGGTGCAAAGCGGCCCAAATTGGAGTGGGAGCTTGGGGTACAGAATAGGTTAAAACATTGCGAGGACCTAGGCAACCTACGCGGTATGTTAAAGCCTAGTTCGTTCAGTAATTCAGGCGTATCCAGGATTCCATTAGCAAGCTTAAAGAATAACAGATTGTCGAGAGTGTGCCTGCGATGCGATAATGATTCCAATTTGAAATGCTTAAATCTGGCGTCGTAGTTCTTTAAAGACTTAGCAACAAAACAGGAATAGGTCAAGTGCCACATGAATCTTTTCTACACCCTTTCGAGTTTCTTTTTGTATACGTCACAGAAAGGGTTCCATACAACACTTCCCGTGTTCCGTTCCATACAAAGAATTGTACAGCACAATTTTAATGCTAGGCGATTTAAAGTCCCTACAGTTACGCAAATGAAACCGAGGGTTTGAAAACCCTCGGCGATGTTGTCGATGTGGATATGGAAGCGAAGTTTGCTATCGAGCAACACACCCAGATCTCTAAATTGGCTCACATTCGAAATGGGATCACCTTTAATCGTGAATAAGGGATTGACGACGTGCTTAGTTTTTCTGGTGAAATACATTGCGTAACATTTAAAGACATTTGGTTAGTGTCACACCAGAAGTCTAAGCGGTTAATGTCTTCTTGTAATTTCGCAATATCGTCATTGGTATAGCTATTATTTAGCTTTATTATTAAGCTATTATTATTGCGTTTAGTTTTCACAAAAGACCAGGAAAATTTTGGATTCGAACGAAGATTGCTCTCCAGATGAGCGATGTACTGTTTGTAACTTATATTTTTCAGACATTTTTTGCAAGATCGCGTGGGTTGTTGTTAAACTTCCGAAACATCTGGCGGTACTTATATTTTTCACGTAATAGGCTTATAAGGTCGCATGAAAACCGGATACATGGATAACACGGATAACACGGATACTTTTTGGACCTAGGCTTGGATTCAGGAACATGTTTGTTTATTGCTTCTCGAATTATAGCATAGAAAGAAGAAACCATATCGTCTACTGAGTTACAGGTCGCGAATGCATTGGCCCAATTCACTTCGTTTAGAATGTCAACAATATTCGTGTAATCGGCTTTATAAAAACATAAGCGTACTTGACCATGCGCGGATATATTAGAGTTGGCAATAAAAGAGAATGAAAACTCTGTGGGTGCATGAAATTGGTCGACTTTGGATAAAAGAGACATACACTCTTTTGCGCTTGTGATAGTGTGAGAACTCAACACTAGGTCCAGAATATTGCCTTGATAGTTGGATGTGTAATTGTACTGCTTTAAGTTATTAAGTAAAGCAAATTCGATAATAAATTCGATGAACTCCAAGAGAACTTCCTTTTTCAAAGGTGACGGCAGGTAGACAGCACAAAGATATAATTTAGTTGGCTTACCATCGGAATTTTTAACCTCCAAGCATACCCACAGCTCATCACATCTCGATTCAAAATTGGAAAGGCGCCTAGAACACAATTCTTTAGAAACAGCTATAATAACACCACCGCCAATAGATTTGTGCGTGTGAAAACTATTTGCACTACCACCACAGACCGCCCGGTCGCTCCTGTAGACCATATAACGACCGTGGAAAAGCTCAGAGTCTCCATCAGCACAATATCATAAGACCTACAGACAACGTTGTTAAAAAGAGTTACAGTTTCAAGTCTTAAACCCCTGACATTTTGGTAATAAACATTTAATGGTCTAAATACAGAAGTTGAAATAACATTTAAATTACTCATAAAATTGGAATTATAATTTAAAATTTAAATTCATTGTAATTTATAATAGAAATAAAAGTAAAATAATAATAATATAAGAAAAAAATCTGTTTTAATAAAATTACAAATTTGCCAATGCTCTAAGATAAGTAAGTGAGTAACTACGCCAAAGATTTTAAGGCGTCCTCAGAGCGAATGGAAGTCTGGAAGTCTGACTCAGCAACGGGACTTTTGATAATTTTTCCCAATTGTTGGACAGTATTGTATATATTTTCACTTTTATTTTCAGGGATGCACTGTATTTCAATGTTGTTACATCGCGAGAGCTGTTCGAGTAATTGCAGGCGGCGGTTGAAGTGCTGATAGGCAGTTCGCGGCAACTCGTTGTACTTTTGGAGTATAGTTATAGATATTTAAATTTTCTGTTTATCATTATGAGTAGGAATGACAAAAGAATAAAAAATATTTTTTTTATGTGCATGCATATCATTACAGTTACCTTATATTTCACTACCTTATCATAAAAAATCATTTCCATGTCCATTCTTCATTACCGTAGCTAGACATATTTTTAAAAACCAATTTTATGTCTGTGCCTTTCATTTCTCTTGTGTTAGGGTACATCCTCAGTCTCATACTATTTTCAAAAATCAATAAAAATGTAATTTACAACTTTCTAAAAATTTTGCGCAATTATTGCTAAACTGTAGAAACACCCAAGATAATTTGTTGGTTTGTTGGTGTTTACAGACCAGGTCTAGTAGATTTCAGTGCCAGATTCTGATAAAAGCGAGGTACTCTCTCAAGAAAGTGTAATAATCTTACTAGACATAGAAAACAAACATAAGCTATCAATTTTTGCAAAATTACATAACGTTAGTTTGATAACATCAAAAAATAATATTATACTTATCGTAACCTTATACACTTATACTTACAAACTTACAAATCTGTAGATATATAAAATAACCATCTGCAATTTCACCATATCACGAAGTTATTTCAAAATATTGTTAAAAATCTTGAGTGTTACTAACCGTCATTCTGCACTTTAACACACAAGCAAAATACCATCCAAATTTATTTAACTTTATCTCAAAATGAACAGACTACCGTCCCAAAAATTAAACGTACTTCATACAGTAGGCACAACGAGGCGTGACCATTAATTTATGGCCTCTAAATCATCGAATACTGTTTTATAGTCTGTGGTATTTGTACTTGAAGGGCATGTAGATATAATGTAAAATATTACAAACTTTGATTTGCAGTTAAAAAAATTGCAGTAGTATAGTCCCTATAGTTATTAAAATCAGATGGTGTGTAGTGACAGCGTTGTTGTTGGCTGTATCATTAAATTTATGCGACAGTACCATCATAGTTTATTACTTTAAGGGAGTTCTAATGTCCACTACATGTCGGTTTGGACAGTTTTATAACAGCGAAGTATTAAATTTCCATATTGTAATACATTCAGAAGCAGCAGCTGCTTAAAGTTGAGCTTGCTAAATATTTATCAGTAGATCATTCTACAGGTATCTTAAAAAATGCAATATAATAGAAATATTATCTACAAAATACAAGACAATCAACACAGAAGCAAAATTGCTTATGGTGGCGTTGTTACTATGCAGCAAAATAAAAAAAAACTAATGCATCTGTATATATCAGTATCACTTCATACAGTAATTGCGTGAAAAAACTAAATGCATTGACACGACCTTTGACGAAAACTCTGAAATGCTTCACGTTTTTTGCGAAAACAAACTTTATGCTATCGTAAGACGTAAATGCAATACAAATAATACTCTTTATTGTACATAAGAACAAAAACAAAAACTAACAAAAGATAAAGACGAGAAACATCAGGCAGCCCTATTACTAGATAGCAATGCCTTCCAGGTAACCTCGGGGTGGCAGAGTAAACTTAAAAAATAATAATCAGAAGGTATCATAAATGCCCTTTATATGTACGAACCTATTACACCTAAAAGGCATAAATAAAACACTTAAACAAATTTAATTGGTAAATCGTCATAATAATACAACTAGGTAATTGTTATAACTTCATGTTAAAATTCATACGTATCTAGAGTAACTGGTGTTTATAATTGATTCCCTCATATCCATCACGATAGGCAAATAACTTTTCATCACGAGTGATTCACTAACATGTGGGGTAACTGCCCATAATTATCAGCGGCTCATCAATCACGTCACCCCGTTTGTAATAGTTTGCGTCAGGGAAATTTATGTAATGAACCGGGTCCTATAATTTACATAATGAAGAATAGCTGTTAAGGATTGTACGAGGTATTTTTTGAGGAGACGGGACATATTTTATCATATTAAACATGACTGCAAATAAACATTAAAGGGTAAGGGTGTTGGTGCAATTACAGGCACATGGGACTTGTCAACTTATGTCTCAGGGTGACGGTCGCAGTGGCAATGCACTTTAGATCTTTGTGATTTAAAGCTCTGAGTGGCACTACGATAACTGCCGTGGATAAGCGTGCGTGTCGCCTACCGCCAGAGTCACAAGTCACGACTTACACACTCATAAAATGTAGTAAAATTTGTGGATAATATTTAATGGTCCGCAATAATTAAATTTTATGGAATAGCTGAATCTGTGACTTTCAACCGTAGATACAAACTTAATTGCCTCCGTGGCTGAACGGTTACTTTGCTGGTCTGCCACGCAGAGATCCCGCGTTCCATTCCCGAGCCTTGAGAAACATTTTGTATGGCGTACATTTATTTTTCTCGTGAATTTAGGTGTAGTTTGTAGTTGTTTATGTCTGTATCCATGGCACCGCGACCCGTGTGTGTGCAAAAAATCTGACTTAACAATAACATTCGACGTACATTTGGATCTCATATATAAACCTATATGAGATGATAAACTAATTTGAAAATACATTATACCATCATAAATTCTATGTCAAATAGTAACAAAATACCAAACAAAATGCACATCTCTAAACCAGAAAACTTCCAGCATTAGAGTCGTGTGACTATGAAAAATCTGGAAGCCATCCCCGCCACGCCGAAGATGCATGAGTGCCATTACACCGGCACGCCACACAAATCTTCGTAACCACCAACATGTCCAGGCTATACAGAACTCTGACTTGTCAAATAAGTTGCTACTCTGTGACAAAACTAGAGACCATGTTTTTGTTTTTAAAATTATATTTTAAGATTATTGTCAATGACACCTACAAATTAGGGTTAAGTGTGGCAGGTCTTGATAAAATAACTTAAAATTCTTTATACGCCTGCACTGCTACCTTCTATTTATTTAATATAACAAGAAAGTTAAGTTTATAAGTCAGACTGAAAAAAAATTCACTTTTGTTGACTTGTGGCCGACTTGAGGTAGGTGGCTCTATAAATGTGGTAGCTCTTTTGTGTTGTATAAAATATAGTAGAGTCAAGGGAAAAAACCACCAAAGATGATCATCTTGATATTGTCATGAAGACTAACATTAAAAAAAAGCATCTTTAAGCTATATAATAATAAATACGAATTTTAACGGTTTTATTTTATTCGGATTTCTATTTACTTATTTAGTATTACTTTTATATAATTAAGACAACAAAATGTATAGACAATCAGAGACCATAATAGTTGAAATGTAACTGATAAAATGAGCATGTGTCTAAAAGAAAACTCGGTTTTGACACGTTCCATTTTCTTCATAAATATGGAGACTTGAGATTTTCTTTTTTTTTCTGATTTGCTATTAATGTTAATCACATTACTCTACTAAGACTTGCTGTATTAATTGCAAACCTAAAAAACAAAGGAAAATCTCAAATCCAAGAACTGTACCACTTTATCACCACAACCTACATGTTTTCCATCCTGCCACCCTTTACGACTTCCTCTTCGAGGTAAACAAAGCAATAAACACACATATTTTCCTTAGCAGCAGCTGAGATAATGTAGCACAAAGATTTATCATTTCGTTATGGCTATAAATTAGTTTTATTTATTTTCAAAATCGCTTTATCATCGAATTAGAGACTTATTCTTGAAAACAGGAGGGCGAAATGCAATAAAAAGGCAAATAAATAATAAAAATTGCTTACAAAGCACTCGCTGTGTTGAATAGATGAGGTTCCGCTGCAGTGTTTGTCGAATAAGGTAAATGGATGGCTCTCAACAGGCTATGAATTAAATATAAGGATTTATTGTATTATACGAGTAAGTTCACTAACAAAATAGAACATTTTTATAGTAACTGTAAGTAATCTTTATTACAAACTATCGAAAAAGTATTCCATATTTGCATTGTGACTCGACGATACAATAGAGATTAATACATTCACAAACGATGTAGGAGTGTAATTTAACAGATAAGCAATAACATGTCAACCAACAGAATGATCATACTTTTGCGAAAAAGGCACCGAAAGACTTCTTCCGTAGTTTTTGATACTTTTGCTGTGGTACTTGTTGTTGTTGGGGGATTAATTCATCATTCCTGAGGTGACAACAGTAAAAGTATACAAGTAAATTTTAGAGCAAATTATCAAAAACAACGAATCTTTAGGTGCCATGTTATTACTTATCAGCATCCAACGATAATACATTTTTTAAAGACATAGTCTTGTTAAGGACTCTTGTGTAATTAATAAGCTATCGCAATTAAAAGAAAGTTTTCACAATTTCCTTAGGGATCCCAAAAGCCGTGATATGGCGCGTTACACGCGAATTGAGTACGGGGTACATTAGTTATTATAACACGACAAAATATGTGTAATAAAATGTAATTTATCGCGCAAATAAAATATAACCGTGGTTAGGGGCGGCAGATGGGGCGAGAGATGCCACATGTGGCGCTTGTGGTAGCGGAAAGCGGTTTTATAAAACAGTATATCAGTGGGCGGTCGTATCCTATAGCCCACCCTGTAATGACGTGTGTCGGAAAAGTAATTTAATGCTTAAAAGTTAGGAAACATCTACATATGTAAAAGCGATGAATACTGGATCTATCAAGAGATTCAAGAGAGCGTACCTAAAGGATTCAATGCGAAAATCTCTTACAAAAAGTTTTTTTTAATGCTCAACTGATTGTTATTATACTACACTACATACCACACCTTTGGTATAACAAAGTCACAAGTCATCTTACGTCCAAAGTGTTTATTTACTTAGTTGTTATTCCATGAAAATCATTAAGATAATACGAAGTATGTGAAAATATATGTGAAATTTTGTAACTCTCCTAAAATTCTTTAAGCTAAGGGTGCGATATCTATACTTTGAGTTTTAAATCAAGTTAATCAATATGTTTGTTTAAATTTGTACAAAATAAATATATGAAGTTACGATTTACCATTTGCGGCCAAAGCATTAAACTTAAAACGCTACTCGCGTGCACTTCCGCTGCACGCATTCACGAATATATTGACAGAGTCCTCGCTACGGATGCCGGAGAAAAATGGCGGTCATTTGTCGGTGTCACAGTTTTGTTCTGTTGCCTTTGAGAGCGATAATAGCTGATTTATTTGTACGATTACACGTGACGCGTCAGTGGACCGCCTTATTTGACGCGTTGATTTGTTCAAGTATTGTTTAGTTAAGTACTCAACTGGCATTTAGTGAGATTATTGAAGGCATTACCCAATCAAATTCATCTTTTTACTGAATACCTCAGAGTGCTTTAGACACGACATTAAAATGAGTTATTTTGTTTAGATACCTAAGACTTCTGACTAATTGCGAACAAACACCAGATACATACAAATATTTTACAAGCTAAAAAAAATACATTTGCGACTACACAAAAGGCTAACATCACACGTCAATATAACGATATTATATACTACCAACGAGGCCTCAACACCACTTTATGCAACAAAGCCAAGCTTTGCAAGCATACGTCAATTAACTGACATGCTTACCCTATCTACAGCCTAAAATTATTCGTACAAAATATTTACAAACGAATTTCGTTCGCCTATGAATAGAGGTACACTGTATAAATGTTTTTCACTCTGTGGCAGAAGGGTAAACGTCCCAGTTGTAGGTATGGCAGCTGCTATAATGAGTATTAATGGGCAGGACGCATAAATATCTGCACAAAAGGGGGGAGTGAGCACATATAATGCGAATACTCCAAAACCATTAGCAAGATCGTGAGCTGTTATTTATGTGATGCTTTGTTAGAGTTAGTTCTTGTCGCAATATTTTTCAACGTGACATCCAAAATTAATAAGTATTGTCATGTCTTAAGATGTAGTCATCGGCGATATTATTTGTGCCTCTTTGTATGTCTTACCTTTAGCAGCTTTACTACAGTCGTCCTCTTCGACCTCGTTCAAATAAATGCCCTTTATTTAGAATTTACGACTAACTTTATTAAACAGTTTTCACAACTTCATACAATTGTCAATACATAATTAGCACACATACGTACAATGCTGAAGTTGTCAAACAAACCAAAATATTTTGTGCTATTAACACAACTTTGTGTAAACACGAAACTTAGTAATTAGCGTCTCAATATTGCTGAGTCAACATTGAATTACGATTTGTGTATTTGTGGTCGCATGAGTTCGCAAAGACAAATAACTTTAAGATTTTTGAGATGGGTGACAGGTGACACTATATAACGGTATATTATTTACTCCATTATAAGTGACGATTTTAATTACAAATATCTTTTTATTTTAAGACATAAAATTTTTGCTTAAAACTTTTTTTAATACTAAAGATAAACGCTAACTACTCCTGCATCAGGTAGGTTCATTATCTACTAAAACGGAGCAAAGGAGAGCTACGCAACAACCAATTTGGCGACAAAGAACATATCGTTATTTTTTTATGTGTAGCTGAGCCGCAGTCACATCTGATGTTAAGCGATTAATTAACCAAGCGTAACATTGTGTTTATTTAAAAAATGTTTATTGACTCCAGCCTCGAATAGCCAGAAATTGTAATTTCCGAAAAAACACAGATGCAGTCTAATGTATTTCCATTTGATTGCTATATGCATTAGCAAAGAGGAAACGAAGCAATTCTCCGCTTTGCTTTTGTAGATGAAACGGCTTTATGCACTTTTTAAAATTCAAATAAGTCAATTAAAAAGAATAAACAATATCTACGGTATTGATCATACAATTATAAGTAGAGCATATTTGATAAGTGTATTAAAACATAAACCCATATGGTATAATTAAAGCTCCAGTTTTGTTTCCAGTGGTTAGTTTTACGACTTCATACCTCGTTGAGCAGTCAAAACTGCAACAGGATACAAAGTTCCAATAATATGCAAAATTTATATATATATGATAAATATAATAATAAAATTATAATCAAAGTCATAATAATAAAATTAAACCTCGGAAATGTAACAAACCAGCTTCTTCAATGTATAATTTAAAAGTAATAATAAAAACGTATAATTGTCAAATTTTGTATTTAAAAAGTGGTCTTCAAATACTCAAACATGACGAATGAGAATCGACCGGTAGAGTTTTAGAACTGTCTAAATCATTCTATGAACTTTATTCAGCCGATTCTCAATTTTAGAAGATCTTCCTGATCTAAAAATATCGGACCAGTATTAATCCATAAGGCAAATTCCATTGAGAAGAATAAGTAAGAAAGTCTATGGGTTGATCTTTTCTCAATTACAATATTTATTACAAATATCATGGAACGAGATAAACTACAAGAGCTAAGCGAGTAACTCCATACGGAGGTACATGCAGTGTATATATATTTTAAAAAGGCCTTTGATCTGGTAAACCATAACCTTCTGCTTCTGAAAATTTAACGGATGAGAATAACAAAGATCCCTTTTGAGATGGTGTGAGTCATACCTGAAAAATCGATCTCAGTTGGGTATAAATCAATAACCAGGTTATATATACATGGTTATAAATCAATAACCAGGAGTGTTCCTTCTGACATCCCACAAGGATCCCACTTAGGACCTTTATTCTTCCTTATTTTTATTGACGACATAGCCAGAATGATTACATCTAAATATAAAATGTATGCAGATGATTTAAAAATATACCAATCAATCAACGGTTCGATTGACATAATATGCCCTTCAGTTAGATATGAATAACATAAATGATTAGTGTAATAAAAACGGTATGAAACTTAGTTTAAATAAATGTTTTCATATTAAATTTATTAAGAAGTCCTATCGAACCACGGCTATTTATTTTATTCAGGGCAAGCCTTTGACGGAGGTCACTCAGATTTGAGACTTCGGTGTTTATATAGATATCATATAGACTCGATCATTACAAAAACGTGTAGACTGTCTGGTTTTATTACCCGACAGATGAAAATACTGAAGGAGCCTGAACTCACCGTAATTATTTACAACTCCTTAATACGAAGTATCCTGGAATATTGTAGTCCAGTATGGAATCCTGGTTACCAGGACTATTCTAGTAGATTAGAGCTCGTTCAGAAGCTATTCTTGTACCATTCGGCGTACTCTGATAATATGTGTAAACAACTTCTCTCTTATCCATCGTGTGTCACCCATTTACGGTCTTTCTTTCTTATATATGCGCAGGAAAATCTCAGACATCATGTTTTTAAATAAGTTAATCCATAGTCACATTGATTCGCCGGATATTTTGGAGCATGTCAGGTTTTCTCTCCCTCGCGTAGGTAGCCGATTATAAAATCAGAAAACCTTTGCTCTGCCTGCATGTAAGACAAGACTCGATCATCATTCTCCTCTGTATAGAATGTGTAGTGACTATAATTGTATTCGAAATGTTTTCGATATTTTCGGTGGTTCTTTGTCCAAAGCCAAACGGTGTATACGTAAAATTTATTCAAAAAAGTAAGTTATCAAACACTTTTTTACATTTCTTTCTTGTTATTCGTTTTTTTATTTAGTTTATACACAGAAATTACGCTATCCGAGTCCGGTGTTGACGCGCGTCGCCAGGCGTTGTAGTTGAAAAACAGGACGCGACGCTAAGCTTCGACTCTGCGCCAGTGTTTGTTGAGCCTAAGTATACAATTTTGTAGTCCTTCCAGGAGTGGGACGGTACAGGTAGTTAGAACTATCTGCCTTAATCAACATTAGGCAAATTTCAAAGGAACGTATTTTCAGTTTAATATCTAGCTCATAACAAAAATAATAAATAGATTAACAGAAGTTTGCTTTTGAAAGCTGGACAAGATCTTACATATTAGTAGCTATAGAACTTCTTATGAAAGAGTTCGTCCAGAGAAGTACTGCCACCTTACTTATTTCTACCGCCAAGCCGCCAAGCAGTAATGTGACCATTACTGCGTTTCGATGGGTAAGGGTGCTGGTGAAATTACAGATACATAGGACTTTCAAATTATGTCTTAAGGTGACGAGCGCAGTAGCAATGCCCCTCAGAACTTTGCGATTTACAGTTCTGAGTGACACTGCACCAGTTATGAACAGGCGTGCCGTTTACCACCAGGTGCACGAATTGTTCGTCCAGTTACTAATTTTGTATGCTACTAAGTTACACGTCTGGTGGTAAGCGACACACTTGTCCATAGCAGTTGCAATGTCACTCAGAGCTTTAAATCACAAAGAACTGAGATGCACTGCCACCCTGAGACATGAGTTAACCAAGTGCCATGTAATTTTACTAGCACCCTGACCCTTTAAAATCAGAACGCAGCAATACCCATATTACTGCTCGGCGATAGAAATAAGTAAGGTGGCAGTACTTTCCTGCACAAACTCTTTCACAAGAAGCTCTACTTCTACTAACACTTATATAATTAGAAACCTCATTCATTTTACTACGTAACTATAGGTACAGACAAAACAAACTTACATCATCTTATAAATACACCTGGTCCCATTCTCTTACTCAAACCGGGTACATACAACGTAATTTATTGTCCATTTAAAAATTAACAATACCTTATTTACCTATTGTCAAATAAATCAATATTGGCTTCTGTTTGAATGTGGATTTACACAATAAAAGGACCCAAAAGGACTTGCTTTGAAGTAAAATGGTAAGTCAAAAAGCACAAATGTCAATTTAAACGGAAATAATATCACACTGTGACCACGAAACTAGTTAAAATATTTTACATCCTAGTCTCCCATTTTTTTTGTCTACAGAATTTTTACTTGATTTATTGTCATTTCACGGGGAATTGTAAGAAACATTTAAAGCTTCGTAATAAACTTTATTCAAGCAGCCCGAAAGGACAGTCATCCGATTCGTTTTCAAGGCGTACACAATTACCAATTTTAATAATGTGCCATATAACCACATCAATTACCTGGTCTCAAACTAGGGAATTCTCTGTGCTATGAGTACCAGAGCAATGGAATTCACTCTGAACCAGAACCAATTTAGAAAAGTTAATTTCCCCAATCGGGAATCGAACCCAGGACGTTTTCATCCAGTGCCCACAGTGCAAACCGTTGGGCAACCGAGATCGTTCAATTTTTCATCCACATATTACTGATAATTAGTAACAATGAGCTAGTTCAGCAGGAGAACGGTTGCTTGTCAATTTATAAAGCCAACGTTTCCAATCCCCGTGGCAGCATGTACGTATGACTTTAATTTCTAAGTTACGTACATTTGTGAACTTTGAACGGTGAATCCTGCATGTCAAAGAAGGTTCACAACCCTTGCGAAACGTGTGAAATTCCCAACCCACATTGGCTCAGCAACTATAGCTTAAACCCGCTCCTTTGAAGAGAGCTGTGTCCAACAAGAACTGTTGATGATGATGATGAGTAATAAGAAACAAGGATCAAAATAACTTAAATTGAATGAAATGTTTATAATACATCTTAGCGCCTTTTGAGCACGCAATCGCGCATTTCAAGTTTGATGACATAAGTGGCTATTGCGGTGCCAACTGAACAAATATTCTAAGTAAACATTGCAAAAACATTCCGATGTGTATACAAAAATAATATTAACGAAACTACGTGTGCGAATTATACTATATGCAATATTTAACCAAAGTTACATGGCCTTATACGTATAAAGCAAATAAGTACACATACGAAAATCACTCAATATACAAGAGCACGAGACAAATGAAAAGAATTTACAGTCGACAGTTAATACAATTTTGGTCAACAACTTAATAGCGCGTTTTAAGAAATACACAAAAGATGGTTGGTTGAGATGCTGCTAGATGGCGTGTCTAGCAGCATCTCATCCAAACTACACACACTATTATGTAAATAGAAGTCTTAACACTACACTACACTAACACTATGTATAGGTAAGCGTCGATGAGGTTGACCTTTTCACTCCCGTTTTTGCCTACCCGACTGAGACATTGACGTTTGATTATACTTTAATAGCAGTAGAGCTCCTTGTGAAAGAGTTCGTCCAGTGAAGTACTGCCACCTTACCCATTTCTGCCGCCGAGCAGTAATATGAATATCACTGCCTTCCGGTTTTGAAGGGCAAGGGTGCTGGTGAAATTACAGGCACATAGGACTTGTCAACTTATGTCTCAGGGTGACGGGCGCAGAGACAGTGCCTTTCCGAAACTTGCGTTTTAAACCTCTGAGTGGCACTGCAACTGTTATGGACAGGCGTGTCGCTTACTGCCAGGCCCACGACTTGTTCGTCACGTCACTTGCTATCATAAATAAAATACTTTCATAAAAAAGCTTCTGTATTACGATCTGTCTGACGTGCAGTACACATGTCAGTATGTATAAGTATCTATTCCGTGGAATATAAAGGATTTGCACTACTTCCATAACACTTTACTATAAATCTTCATTAACAGGAGCAACACAAAGACTTCCACGGTTAAACGTCGGCATTTTAGTAACAAACAACAAACAGCATTCCCTGTTACATAATAAAAACTTTCCGTATTTTAAAACTAATAAATATATGTGAAATCCCTATTATTATCCCTAATTTACGACCATCCGATATTCTCACTGGTGTGCCAAAATCTGTTATTTATGAACTTTTTGCGTAATCTTTTGAAGATAACTATTTCTAAGTTGATATATTCAGAGCTGCTGCAGCATTCAATAACAAGTATTATTATTGTTTTACTAAGTATTGTGAGAATGCCAAGACAAAGAAATACTAGCTCCTCTGTGCTTCGGTTTGATACATAAATAGGCCAACACCAATCTTTATTTTAAATATATTTTTTCAGGTATATAAAATAAATAAATAGCGTATATTTAGTTTTTAAAACTGCCACGGCTGACTGAAATGGTGGATCACCTGTAAAGGACATCTGCAAGTAAACGTTGGGGTGTTAAAAAAAACAATACGCAATTTAATTCCAAAACAAATACTTTCATTTCCAATGGATAGCAATCGTAAAAGCTTAAAAGCTAGATATATAGGAATGAAACTACTTTTCCGGATTTAAATCGCGTATATTTGTTTTTTCAAACAGTCAACCGTGACCATGGGACCTGTAAAGGGCCCGAAACGTCGGTTTGTTTAAAAAAACAAATATACGCGATTTAAATCCGGAAAAATAGTTTCATTCCTATGTGTAACAATCGCGAAAACCTAAGAACTCGATAGCTAGATATATTTTTACTTCTGAATATTCTGCTTTCTACTTCGGAATAATTCTGTAATTAGAACTTTAAATATCATATTCCCGAGTTTTCCTAATTAACGATGTACTTACTTGAAATTTAGATTACCTATTTGATCCCGCAAAACAAAAGTCAAGCAACTATAGTTAACATAATAATAAATACATACATATGTACTTTTCTGAAGTCTAAGGATAATGAATATTTAAAATTTTAACCAATAAAGCATTTTGAGTTAATACAGCCAATGCAAAACAATTTCATAAAAATATTTTTTCCACCTATTTTATTTGAAAGCTTGCGACTTCAAAATTAATCCGCAATATTCGTTGCCATTCATCAAATGGGCCATTACGAGTGGGATTTTGACTGACTCAACCTTGGTGAAATAGGTATTTATATATGCAGCACAAGTTATTTACCTTTATTTACACTATAGTATAAAATGTATAATATAGAAATTGGAAATGAAACTATTTTTCTGGATTTAAATGGCATACACTTTTTTTTTTTTCAAATAAATCCAGGCCTTTTACAGGTGCCATGGTCACGGTTGAATATGGAAATTACCTAATTGTTGACGTGTCTGAAACGAAGGATATTTTGATTTCTTTACTAATAGTTTTGTAGCCAACCCCTTCTACTACTATATTTATTACAACATAAAATAATGAATGAATGAATGAAATATTCTTTATTGCACATGAAATTACAATTAAAATACAATACAATAGCTTAAGTATAATAGTAGTAGTAAGTCAATGTGTAACAGGCGGCCTTATTGCTATGTAGCAATTTCTTCCAGGCAACCTTAGGATAGACATTTCGGATATGCAAAAGGGGTGCAACCAAAGAATATCGTCATAAGTACACTACATAATAAGTAATAATAAAAATATATACATATCCATAGATAGATATACATATACATACAAATAACAATAATATTATTAATACATACATAACAATAAATACACAATAATATGAAATGCTTATATACTTTTAATAGAAAAAGAAAAACGAAGTACAAATGTAGGAAATAAATGAAAGGATAGTAGAGGACAGACGAAATTTAGGAGTTGAGGAAGTGATCCTTGGCACGTTGTTTGAAGGAATCAAGAGAAGGGGATCGTCGAATCGATTCAGGGAGAGAATTCCACAATTTGATCGCAGAAATGGTAAAAGAGTTGGAATAAAAGTTAGAGGTATGAGAAGGCAAGTTACGTAAGAGAGTATCAGAGGAGCGAAGGGGACGACAGAGTGTAGAAGAGTGGAAAGTAAAGCGATCTTTAAGATAAGAAGGCGTAAAGAGATAGAACAGAATTGAATAGAGAAGTGAAAGAATATGAAGATCCCTACGCCGATGGATAGGCCATATAGCCATTTAATTTGTGCGCGAAATTGGGAGACATGGTCAAATTTACGTAGTCCGAATATGAACCTAACACACATATTTTGGAGCCGTTCCAATTTATTGAGCAGAGTTACTGACAAATCTGGGTAGCAAACATCTGCATAGTCCAGTATCGGGTGGAGAATGCTCTGGGCCAGAGTAATTTTGGTTTTAGTCGGCAAAAAGTTTTTAAGCCTTCTCAGAGAGAAATGCGCACTAAACACCTTCCTGCTAACCTCAGCAACTTGCGGCTTCCAAGTCAGACATTTATCAAAAATTACCCCCAAATTCCTGACTGTATCCAAATAAGGAATACAGACACCATCGAAAACCACAGGGGGTAAGGAGTCTAGATTGAATTGAACCAAGGGCTACCTATAATAATCGATTGTGTTTTGGATGGATTAACTTTAAGGCCAAAGGACTGACTCCATTGACGAATGGATTCAAGGTCCACATTGGTAGTATTAATGGCACGTGGTAAGTCTTGAATAGACGCCTGGGTGTAAATCTGGAGGTCATCAGCATAAAGATGATAAAAAGAAGTGAGGCATTGTGTGATAGAGTAAATAAACAAAGAAAATAAGAGAGGAGAAAGGACGCCACCCTGCGGGACTCCGGCGGAAATATCGCACCACGTAGAGAAAGAATTCTCGTTGCGTACACACTGCCGACGTCCACAGAGGTAGCTTCGAAACCAATCAATAACTGCTGGAGATATGTTAAGAGTACGCAATGCCTCCAATAATAGGTCAAAGTCAACACAATTGAAGGCATTACTGAAGTCAAGGAGTGTCAGCACAGTCAATTGTTGATTTTCCATACCCAAACGGATGTCATCAGTGATTTTCGTGAGTGCAGTAGTCGTACTATGACCAATGCGGAAACCAGACTGGAGAGGATTGCAAAGGTTGTTTCTGTTTACGAAATTAGTCAACTGACAGTGAACAAGCTTTTCTAGGACTTTCGACAGGAAAGGAAGAATTGAAATAGGACGGTAGTCTAAAGGGAAGCTTGGTTTGGTTTTTTTTGGTAATGGAATGACATAAGCGTCTTTCCAGGCAAAGGGGAAAACACAGGTAGAGACAGATTTATTAAGAATTTTAGCTATGACGGGAGTGAGGAGATCGAGGAGCGGAATGATCATATTACGACTAATGCAATCACTGCCTACAGCATTGGAAGCGATAGCTAAAACGTTTTTCTTAACATCACAGTCAGTAAATTGATTAAGAACAAAAGATGAATAGTCAGGAGTTGGTAATGATGAAAGATATAGCAAAGTGTTGTCTTTGACTGTTCAGTCAAAGACAGGCGCAGATGAAAAGTGATTGTTAAGGGTATCTAGATTCAGGTCTAAAGAAGAATTATTACTATGAGATTTACCAACTCCAAGCGATTTAAGGAAATTCCAAATTTTAGTGGGGTTACCATTTTCGATGGATGTGTAGATGTGGCGTCGCTGAGCATCCCTAATCAATGTGTTGCAGCGATTTCTGATTCGGTGATATTTTTTGCAATTCGCATGAGATGGTTCAATTTTGTACCTGGATTTCGCACGATTCTTCTTCTCCATATAACTTCGAAGGTCATTACTCAGCCACGGTGCAGGAAGGTGCCTGATCCAAACGGGTCGAACTGGTGCATGTACATCATAAAGGTGAGTCAGTAGCGATGTAAATAACTCGACCTGTTCATCCACCGAACCAACACTATCCACTACTGACCAGTCAACTCTACTCGCGTTTTCACGCAATCGATCTAAGTCCATGGCTTCAAAATTACGTTGTAGGAGAATTTTAGGCTTAGCCTTGGGCACGCGCACCCTATACAACAGGTACACGAGGTCGTAATAGGAAAAGGCATCGGCCGTGAATTGACCATGCATGGTGACAAGTTCGGGGGAAGAGACTGCTATGAGCTCCAGAAGAGAGGGAGTACAGTTAGGAAAATGATGCGTAGCGTTAGATGGAAGAATATGTAAGTTACAGGAATTTATAACAGAACGAAGACTGCTTGAACGTGAACCATTTTTAAGAAGGCAAGTATTAAAATCACCCATCAAAATGGTATGATCATATGAAGGAGCAAAGTATTCAAGGAGCTTTTCAAGAGCGGAAAAGTAATTAATTAAGTTTACTTATTATGTAGTGTACTTACTTATTATGTAGTGTACTTATGATGATATTCTTTGGTTGCACCCCTTTTGCATATCCGAAATGTCTATCCTAAGGTTGCCTGGAAGAAATTGCTACATAGCAATAAGACCGCCTGTTGCACATTGACTTACTACTACTTTTATACTTAAGCTATTGTATTGTATTTTAATTGTAGTTTTATATGCAATAAAGAATATTTCATTCATTTCATTTCATTTAATTCTTAAAGATGGGCAATAGTAAACTCCCAGAAGTAGTTTATGATGAGACAAAGTAACTTCCAGAAACAGATGTTCTGCAGTATCAGGCAGAGGGGGTTGAGGTGAAGTACTGAGGATTGCAAAAGGAATATGGCTACGAAGACAAATGGCTACCCTACCATGTGAAGAACTAGCACGGTCATTGCGAATCAGTTGGAAACCTGGAAGACAGACAGAAGTAGAAGAAAGGCTAGGATTTAAAATTGTCTCCGACACAAGAATGGCGTGGATATTTTTGTTGTCAAACGTAGCTAGCATGTCCGCATAATGTGCTGGAATACTCTGCACGTTGATGTGTACTACATTGAAATTCTTAGGAACTTCTGAGCAGGTGTTATGCAGCAACTCATCAAGGGCAGGCAAAGTAATCACCTTTGAACCATACAAAGCTCTGGGCCAAGATTAAGTTATCCCTAGGGCGGGGACACACTGGTCCAGCACCTGGTCAACATCTTTCGGGCCTGTCTAGCATTCAGCCATGTGCCCCACAGCTGGCGAGAGGTAAAAGTCATATTTATACCGAAACCAGGAAAACCCGACTACACTGACGAGAAGTCCTTCAGACCAATCAGCCTCACATCGTTCATCTTGAAGACATTAGAAAGAATATGTGACAGAGAACTGAGGGATGGAGCGCTTAAGAACATTCCATTACACGGTAACCAACATGCATACAGCCAAGGCAAATTCACTGAATCGGCCCTACATGCCGTTGTGGGCAAGATAGAAGTGGCCCTTAAAGACAAAGCAATCTGCCTTTTAACTTTTACCTTTATAGATATTGAAGGAGCCTTCGATAAAACCAACTTCTCTAGCATACAATCAGCAATGAGAAGACACAAAGTAGATGAAGTGCTAATTAGCTGGATTAGCAACATGTTGAAACAAAGAACAATAAAAACCACAGCAAATGAGACCCCATGGGCCATAGTAGCGAAGGGGTGCCCTCAAGGAGGGGTATTGTCGCCTCTGCTGTGGAACATGGTCGTAAATGACCTTATCATTAAACTCAACAAAGAACACTTCTATACAATAGGATATGCTGATGACATAGCTATACTGGTAACAGGAAACTATGCCAATACACTCTGCGACATTACACAAGCGGCTCTCCGAATTGTGGAAAGATGGTGCAGAGCATATGAACTATCGGTAAATTCAACAAAGACGGAACTAGTAATGTTTACCAACAAACGACTACTAGGTAACTACCGATTACCCAAACTCTTCAGCACAGAACTACAGATATCAACCGAAGTCAAATACTTGGGAGTAATACTGGACAAGAAGTTGAACTGGAACAAACATCTGGACAACAAAATTAAAAAAGCTACTATCACCTTCTGGCAGTGCCATAGAATGGTGGGTAAACAATGGGGACTTTCACCCAAGATAACACAATGGCTCTACACTGCGGTGATAAGACCCATGATCAGTTACGGCGCGATAGTATGGTGGCCATGAACCAAGTTGACGACCGCAACCGACAAGCTGGACAAATTCCAAAGACTCGCTTGCACGGCGACGACCGGCTGCATGAGGACAACTCCAACTGCGGCCCTCGAAGCGATGCTGGACCTTCGACCCCTCCCACTGTTCATCAGACAGGAAGCGGCGTCAACAGCAGTGCGTCTAAACAGAGCCGGCCTCTGGAAGCACATGAGGACCCCACATACAGAAATCCTTTACAAGACTGTCAATGAGGAACCGCTACTGGAGGCGGTTGTTGATAGGATCCCAAAACAATACATCTTTGACAAGAAATACAAGATACAATTATTTGAAGATCCCAACGAAGGATTGAACCCCAGAAAGGTCCGAGTCTTCACTGATGGATCTAAAACAAACTCAGGAACAGGTACTGGGGTATTCTCAGAAGACCTCAATATCAGGATATCAGCACCGCTTGGTGACCACAATACAGTATTCCAGGCTGAATGCATGGGCATCAAGTTGGCGGCAGAAGCAATCACAGTCACGAGAAGAGTAAAGAACTACTCCATTCGAATACTCTCCGACAATATGTCAGTACTTCAAGCACTGAATAGCTATGATATTGACTCAGGGCTCATTTACGAATGCCATCAAGCACTCATGGAGGTATGTATACAAAACCACGTAACTCTTCAGTGGATTAAAGGACACAGCGGCGCACATGGCAATGACGCAGCAGATGAACTAGCCAGGAAAGGGTCGGAGACGGACGCTATAGGACCAGAACCGATAGTGTCCCTCCCCTGCCAATGGTCCAGAACAACTATATACAAAGGTACAAAATCTTCACATCATAATACATGGACCACCCTTACGGTTTGTAGACCGGCGAGGGAAGCACTCCCAATGCTCAATGCCAGTCTATCTCGAATACTAATTAAACTTAAAAGGCAAGAGCTTCGCACTCTAACTGCCGCCCTAACGGGTCATGGTCCATACAATATACACCTTTTCAATTTAGGTATCACAGACAGCCCTCCATGCAGAGCGTGCATGGAGGGGGAGGAAACGGCTGCGCACGTCCTACTTCAGTGCTCCGGCGTGGCCAACTACAGGGCGAAGTACCTTGGAGTGCCGTGGTCGCTCCCCGAAGTCTTCAGTAAACCAAGGAGGCTGCTGAGATTCCTGGAGGAGCTTGGGTGGCACGAGTAGGACCCTGCACCCACCACACGCAAAATAGGCGCTTTGTCGTCGAGTTGCGGATACCAGCCCGTTGCACCAAGTACCAAGTAAGTACTCGCATCTCTGGGCAGGAACTCCCAAATACCAGCTTGACCTACTTGACTCCATATAATGTAGGGTTGTTCGTATTGGCGACGATCGCAAACTCGCTGACGGTATGGGACCCCTTAGCCTACGGAGAGACGTTGGATCTCTGTGTGTGTTCTACCTTCTTTATAATGCGGAGTGCTTTGAGGAACTTTTTGAACTGGTCCCACCGTCTCGTTTCCACCATCGCACCTCCCGCCAAAGGAGTAGAGTCCATCCCCACATTTCAGATGCTTGGCATCGTAAGACCACGCGGGCATCTCGTTCGTTCCTTCCTCGAACCTGTAAGATGTGAAATGATCTTCCTCCTGAAGTATTTCCTTTGCGCTATGACATGGGGTTCTTCAAAAAGTGTCAGGCTCTAAAAAGGCTGGCAACGCATAGGCAGCTCATCTGATGTTGCAAATGTGAAAAAAAGGGCGACGACGACCACCGCCCATCAAGGGGCTCGTCTGCTCGTTTGCTTCCTTCTTTATATAAAAAAAATAAAAAATAAAAATATCATGAACATAACATAACATATTGAAACTTTTTTATATGGTACTATTTCTGATGTCCTTCAAGTGTGTTCGAGTGACACGGTTACAGGATCAATTTGGTAGGCAAGCTATTTAGTAATACATTCGTCGCTGTTGCACATTCAAAAATAAAAACAATTCGTTCGTCGTTTTGATTGAATTATAATCGATAGCAGTAAAATGACAACACGAGGGGTAGTGCCAGAGAGGATATTCAAGTGTACGAATGAATGGAAGAGCAATTTATCTTGCAAAACTTTTCCTTTTGATAATCAACGTTTTTACTTGGTACAAAGAATAATCTCTATCTATCTGATTTTAGTTTGTGGGAGATTCTTAAAAAGTGCATGTTATAGGAAATGAAACTATTTTTCCGGATTTAAATCGCGCATATTTGTTTTTTCAAATAAACCAACGATACTAAATGAAACTTTTACTATATTTATTTTATTGAATGTCATGTTTTTATTACCATAATATTCGTATATTTTGTTAAAATACTTCACTGGTTTGGTGTTATTATTGATACAAAGCTAGAACAAACAAAAAAAAACTCTTCGATCCGGCTGGATTTGAATCAGCACCTTTTTCCTAGACCGGAGCTAACAGCTCTCCCAACTGAGCTCCGAAACGAATCTCTCGGAGAACTCGCAAATTTATCTATATGTTTAAAAAGTGTGAGCGAAATTAAAAAAAAACATTTTGGAAAGGTTAAGACCTCTTCTCGCAGCCTTTATTCTATTATATCCCATACCTTTGGACTCATTTTAAATTCAAATAAATTGCTATTGTGTAACTGACATCTGCGTAGGACGGAAACGTTTTCACGGCTATATTTGCATCTTTAATTTAAATAATGAATATATTAGTTGAAATTGACAATTATAATGTAACTGAATATTTAAAGGACAATTTATAACTAATTTAAGTGTTTTAAACTCTTTGATAAAATAGAAAGTTCACTGAACTCTTCGACATGTATACACTGCTAATCTGACAGAGTATATCGTTAAGACGTTCTTTCAAATCGTTTTATGAAAACCATATTTTCTCACAATATTGTTTTAAGAGTTCGTCCAGGGAAGTACTGCGGTAGTGTACAGTTGCGTTCCTGCGTTCCCACCGAAAAGCGACGAGGAGAAACACCGTCAGGTTTTAGTCGGTACGAGTCTGACCAACTCTTCGTGTCCCCGGACGGCGGGTATCCATGAGGATTACCTGCCGTAAAAAAAAGGGGAGTACTGCCACCTTTTCTTAACCTATTTCTGCCGCCAAGCAGTTATGTGAGCATTGCTGCGTACCAGTTTTGAAGGATAAGATGCTGGTGAAATTACAGGCACATAGGGCTTATCAACTTTTGTTTCAAAGTAACAGGCACAATGGCAGTACCGCTCAGATATTTGCGATTTAAGTGGAACTGCAACTGTCATGGATAGGCGTGTCGCTTACTACCAGGCGTACGACTTGTTTGTCCGCTAGATATCATTAAAAAAAATTCCATTACCCTTTGGCTTGGCCCAACAGTGCTATAGACCCTGGATGAGGTGGTTCCGAGTTCGATTCAGTAGGACCATATTGGTAAGTGAACTTTTTAAATTGGTTCTGATCTGGGTGTTTTGGATAGTGCCCCGGAGTGAATTCATGGTAATCACTCAACATCACATGGTAACCAATCACAATTCACATGTTTATTATTATTAACATAACCGTTAAAAAAATTAAGTTGATTTGTATTGGATTATAACGACGGCACTTCGCATTGCTACTTGTATTCGCTATTGGGTGTTTGATGTACTTGGGAAAATATTTGGCGTACAGGTAAACATGCAGACACTGACAAATATGACCATCTACACATGGAGTCAAATGAGGTGTTAAAATAATTAATATGACCATAGGGTTGACCGATTTTCTTGTGTATTTGCCTGGTTCCGACCAGCGCGCGGTAACGCAAGTTTAGTGTTTGCTATATTTGGCAAACAAAGCAAAATTTGTCACACATGCTATCTACACATGGTGATTGTTTGCCAAATGTATCAAATACGCAAATACAAATAGGCATGTCAAATGCCACTATAAAATTAATACCCCGCAGAAAATGATCTTGTATTTAAAACTGAAATTGTACAGTCGTGTAAAGAAAGCTTACTACTTCCGTCACTTGTGTAATTACCCGGACTCGCACGTCGCGTCATAATTATGCGTCGACGTTCTCGTTAAGATGTCGGCTTTGAACCGTCAGCTAAAGGCTCCGGTTCATTTATTTTATACCATAAGCATGCTTGCAAGCTTTTTTTTTTTGAAACTCATGGAATATAAAAAAATAAATAGTCAAATGTTACATAATCCTATACACGCACTTACATAAAAACTTAGAGCACCACCGTAAAATGGAAAACTTTGCACTGGCGACATTTTCCTATAAGATTCATGACAACGCATACTTCACGCTTCGATACATTTAGTAAACTAGCTGGTACCAGAGTCAAAAAGTCAATATATGACGCGATTTCTATTGCCTTGCCCAAGACTAGAGTATTACCTACTACTAAGTAAAATATTCCGTGTAGTGTTGTCAAAAGTGCATTATGTATATACTTACCTATGTGAAATTTTATAACTCTCCTTTTTGAGCATAAAAAAGTTATCGACCAATTTAATTCGTAGAACCATTTCGTTCAATCTTTTGTAATATTTTATTTAAACCTCTTTCCTTAAAGTTGTCGTTTTGCAGATGTGATCTTATTACACCAAGGGAGCGAAACGTTGAACGTTAAAATGTTTTGAATTAGAATATTTATGTTTTCTATCCCTATAAGTTTATATTGATATTACATGAATAAGTAAATAGGTCGGTACTGGATGGGTCGGGCACAAAATCGCCAAGAGTAGAAGAAGAGGGAAGAGGTCTACATCCAAGACTGGATAACAAAACGGCTGCCATGATGATGATGAAGTAAATAGGTATTTTTTTTGCAAAATCTAGATACTTATATTAAATCATTTTTTTAATGATAAATATTAGGACCATAAGATGCTTAATCCTATAAGTAATAAGGTTTTGAATCAAACCCTTTTAGATAATAGTTTATAATAAATAATTAGGGCAGGAGTGAAGGCTCTGGAAAGGAGTATTGGTCGTAAGTCCTTCACTCCTGCCTTAATATCTGAACGAGGGAATATCTCTACGTGGTCACGGATGACGCAGTCAACGTGCAATCAACACTATTCAAAGTTAATATAAGAAGAAGAGGAATAAATAATACAATAGAAAATAATTATTTAAATATTAGTTCTTGGTTTAGTTTAGTAATTAATCCTCGATCGAGGGAGAGACCTCTCTCAATTTCTCTCGTTTATTTATTATGACTTTCCCTTTTCTATTTCTCTTCTTTTTTCTTTCATACCTTTCATATAATTAACATTTTCGAGCGCTATAAATAAACCATCACCCGATCTATTTACAAGAAGTATATATTGACAGTTACCACAATTCTCGTTACATCTTTACACCCCCTTACTTGCGTCCACAGAATCCTTTTATACCATTTTTACACCTACATTAAATGGCTAATTACATCAGCGTGACAAGTTTCAAATTGTTAGCAATTATGTCGGCACTCAGTTTGATATCAAAAGGAACTTGTTATTAAAACTCGCCACAGTGACAAAAAAGGTAATTGACGTTAAATGGATGGAATGATTGAAGAGGCAACTAGTTTTCTATGTCTTGTGAGAAATATAAAACATTTTGTAGCCACATATGTGATAAAGCAAATAGGTAGTAGAAATTTGTAAACCAATAACTAATAAGAATATACCGCACCTTTTTTGTAACAAGGTTACATCTGCAAAGTGATAAATTTTAAAGAAAGAGGTTTAAAAATTCTACGAGCGAAATTAGTCGATAACTTTTTATACTCTAATAATAACTCACACAGTATTATATAATTTATTTGACGTCTTTCGTATTATTTTTATGGCTTTCACGTGACGTATGATCACATTACATTTTATACCATTATAGTAGCAGTAGAGCTCCTTGTGAAAAAGTTCGTCCAGGGAAGTACTGCCACCTTGCCTATTTCTGCTGCCAAGAAGTAATGCGAGCATTATTACGTTCCGGTTTCGAAGGGTAACAGTGCTCTGGTGAAATAACAGGCACATGGGACTTGTCACGTCACTTATATCTCAGGGTGACGCGCGCAGAGACAGTGTCCATAAGATTTTTGCGATTTAAAACTCTGAATGGCACTGTAACTATTATGGATAACCGTATCGCTTACCACCAGGCGCACGACTCGTTCGTCCCGTCACATGACATTAAAAAAAAAAGTGTTATTTCTAGAACGATCTGTTAGCCGTAACCTAACTAAAGGTTTTTATTGCGGATATTTCACCCAAAAATAAAGCTCTAGTATAGAGTGTCTAAATTCAAATTGACTGTCATTGAGTCGCGGAAAGAGCCTGCCTGCCAACCGTGGACCTTCCACATGGCTTCGAAGTTCTTACACCGATAATACTCTTCAATACAACCATCACGTCGAAATCTGATATGAAGCATTTCTGCCGATCATCGCTCCCCACATTGCTGAAGTCTGATTGGTCACTCGCTTACACCACCAAAGTGAAAATTAATTTTTTGTTTATCTTTTGGTGTATAACTGACGCCGATTGCGATTTAAAGCTCTGAGTGGCACTGCAACTGTTATGGACAGACGTGTAACTTATAATTAGGCGTACGACCTGTTCGTCCCGTCACTATATATATCTATATATATTATATAAAAAAATACTAAGAGTACAACAAATATACCTGGTTTCAAACAAAGGAATTCACTGTTACAATAAGTATCAGAGTAACTAAATTAACTCCGGGGGCATTAACCACGACATTCAGTTCAGAACCAAGTTAGAAAACTTACATTTTCTAATTAGCCCTACAGCCTCAAGCGTCCGCAGCACTAACCACTGTGCCACTGAAGTCATTTAGCTGCTGTCATTAGATACGAGAAACTATTCTTCAACTTTTTGGAAATGTTACGTCCAATTTTTCATTTGTTCCAAGTTTTTTTATTATACCAAGTGACGTTTCCAACAAGTCGTGCGCCTATGGCAAGTGACACGTCTCTCCACTCGTTGCAATCCACTCTGAGCTTTAAATCGCAATTATTTGAGGGGCACTACCACCGGGCCCGTCACTCAAAGACATAATACGTAATGCTCACATTACTGCTCGGTGGCAGAAAAAGATAATAAGGTGGCGTGGTGGCTTTCACAAGGAGCTCTACTGCTACTGCACTAAATTGCAGTTACTATTAACTTTAGAAACTTATTAGTAGCGCTTTGCCAACGTACAAACGTAATTACTCACGACTTGACTTAGCCTCAATTTCATAGAGACAACTTTCAAAAACAACAAATATGCTAAACATTTTAATGTAAAACAAAACATAAACAATATTTCAATTAATGCGAACGTCCACAAGTCACCTCATAGATCTTTTTAATTAAGGAAACACAAATCATATGGAAATTATGATTCACTTCAAGGATTTATGCAACTATACTTTGCAAAACAAGATTAGGGTTGACGAAATTTGACGAACTAGAAATCGGCTCTTTTATTAATACAATTAAAGTAACATAACGTATAATTGAACACCACGTCTCAAGATCACTCTGAATTTGATTTGTTCTGTACAAACACAGACATATTTATTTTTATTGAATATCAAGATGTTTTTACTACCATGATCGAAGAAACTCAAAGAAAAAACACAAAATAGAATACTCGAATCAGTGTTTGTCGCCTCAACGTGGCTACGAGTGCAGTTGGATCGAAGGAAGTTTTAAAAGGAAGGGAGGTTGTTGGCGTAAATTAAAAATAGACACTGTCAGGCGAGAAATGACTTAATGACACTTTAACACATCACGTTTTATATAATTGTGTTTGTTATGAATCTCTCTTTATATTTGTTGTTGTTTGTTAAGTATAGAAATTCGTTAATGGTATTTGGTTACTCATCTCTATCTTTAGATAAGTATATCTGTAAGTAATGATAATTAGCCCGTGAATTTCCTAAAATGTAAAACAAAATAATCCAAAAACGGCGACTGAAAATTGACGACCTCATTACAGCAGTTAACACTGTGGGCACTACATGAGGTCGCGGATTCTGGTAGGTACAATTTTGGAAATACACTTTTCTCAGTTGGTACTGTTCTTCTGGCCTCGGAATTAATTTCGTGGCTCTAGTACCACTAGTATAGGTAACTTCCTATGAGTCCAGATAATTGGTATGGTCTAAAAAACTTCAACTAGTAGTCTAGTGAAAGTGTTCGTCTAGGGAAGTATTTACCACTTGCCACTTTATCTATTGTAGCCTCCAAGGAATAATGTGACCATAACTGCGTTCCAGTTTTGAAGTGTAAATGTGAAAAGGTGACATTACAGGCATATGCTATATGTCAACTTATATCTCAGGGTGGTGTGCGCAATGCAAGTGCCACCAAAATCTTTGCGATTTAAAGCTCTGAGTGGCACTGCAACTGTTGTGAAATAGTCGTGTCGCTTACCAGCTGTCGCACGACTTGTTCGTCTGTGACTTGGTATTATAAACAAATAAAAAACTTGGTTATAGTAACTTAGAAATCAAAATATTTTCTTCAGTCTACAAGTAAATCTCTAAAGCACTATCAAAGTCCAACTACTGTAAATTATTGGCACACAAATCGCAACGTGATTCACAGTCACACAGTAATTTCAATAATTTGTTGACGACGGTTTCCGAACGAATTTATGTGGATTTATGTCAGTGTAAAATTAATTTATACAACACGAACCGTAATAAAGTAAAGGCCCGCGAGAAAATTGTAAATTTTAGTTATATAGCACTATTCGTAAATGTCTGCTTGTAGGTTTGTTTGTTGATTATGTAAAATGTTTCTTATTAAGCTAACCGCTTCAGCCTTTAAACAAGCGTAAATAAAAGTAGTTTGACCTATGTCGACACTAAATTTAATGTGAAAATGCAATTTGTCTTGCCATTCAATAAAATGTAGCGGTAGTAACTATTAAGTAATTTGTGGTAGCGGTACAAGAAAGAGCTGTGTTTCAACAAATAACATTTATTATTTTATTATTGAATGAACATTATTGGTTCCTAGGGTCACTTCTAGTAGCCCTCTACTATACAGGATCGCGATTTATATTATTAAGATTTAAATTCCACTCTATGCAGCCTTTTTTGACAATAATTGTCCGTGACAGTTGCAGTGCCACTCAGAGCTTTAAATCACAAAGATCTGAGGGGCCCTGCTACTGCGCTCGTCATCCTGAGACATAAGTTGACAAGTCCTACGTGTCTGTAATTTCACCAGCACCATTCAAAACCGAAACGCAGTAATGCTCACATTACTTCATGTCGGCAGAAATAGGTAAGATGGCAGTACTTCCCCGAACGAACCCTTTTACTATTAGCTCTACTACTAAAAATACGACAAGAACTGTCCAAAGTAACAAAATTGACGTCCACAGACTTGAAGCTGCGTTTATATAGTAAAACAATAATAAAGTTTCAACTCCAAAGTGACTCCACAGGAAACTATATGTAAAGAACTCTTCGTGAGTAATAAACTCGTAGTAAATGGCATTTAACGCGGCGTGACTATGACATTTGAATGTCATTGTAACATGACATTACGATTAGACAGCTCACTGTTTATGGCAGGTGTCATATGTACAGCTTTCGTGACGACTGGCCATAATCAGATAGAGATAAAAATAAAATAATGAAGTAGGTACGTATTTCGAATGAAACTATTTATTGTGTTAAAGCTTACAAGCAATTACTTACTTAGCAATTAGTTTTTACCCGTTTATATGAGGTAAATTATTTTTCATTATATTAAGTATCAACGTTATAACATACATATCAATCTTGACACTTTGGACTTTGAACAGTTTTTAACGCATGTGGCATAGAGTTGGATTTGAATCGTAAGTGTCAAGTTTAGCAAGATCTTGAACCTGTACAGTAATATTCTGTCATGTCCTGGCTTCAAAATTATAAATTTTTTGCTTAGCTTGACGACTGAAACGTTTAATAATTTTAGTCGTATTTATCATAATAATTTCAAAAGTTCACCCTTTGATATAAGATTAATATTCCGTTAAGATTATTTTATCACATTTCTATTTAACACAAGTAGGCACATGTCGTAATTAAAGACTCGAAACACCACTTAAGGCAATTAAAAGTTTGTTTACGATACGAAGTAAGGGGACTAACAATTCGTGCGCTTAGTGGTAAGGGACACGGCTCCCATATAACAGTCGCATTGCCACTCTGAGCTTATATCGTTAAAATCTGAGGACACTGCGCCTGTCACCCTGAGACATAATTTAAGTTGACAAGTCTCACATGCCTGTAATTCACCAGCACCCTTCAAAACCGGAACGCAGTAATGTGAGCAGTACTGCTTGACGGCAGAGATAGATACGGTGGCAGTACTTCTTGGACGAATCCCCCACTGTACTGCTGCTAAAATTTATATGAACAATTACTCTTTTAGTGAAGTATACATTTGACGAAATAAACCTATAAGTAACAGAGATTAGTTTTATCTAGCACTGACATTTATTCAAACAAAAAGTAACAACTAAAGCGACAATTGGATTCTACTACTCGACAACAAATCTTTTAAAGATATAAGCCATAAATCGTTCAACAAAGCTAGTTAAATACTTTATGAAGGTACAATTTGGCCGCCGTTTCAAGGTTACCATGATCAATCTCTCACGCGTCATTACCACTGTCGCTCCAAGCTCGAAAAGGCGTTCTCAATGTAACGCGACTGATGTGAAAGACCCTTGCTTTCTACACTTTTATATTCTGCTCATCGCTCACACAGATGTCAGGTTAATGGTCAGTTTATGTGAGCATTTTTCACAGTTTTGACATTTAGCGTGAATGACACACGCTAATGTGATGTGATCAATCCCTCTTTTATTGGCCACGCGTTTTTTACATACTCACAACGTATATATATATTCGTATCGGCCGTTTGAGGTGAAATTATATCACGATACGGCGACGTATTACAAGACTACCCACATTTTGTCCGAGCGCAAAATAATGAAAGAAACGCCCAACGTTAAAATGTAATTTTAACCTTTCTAATCTAGACTGAAAATAGTATTTTTTGTACTTCATTTTCTCACATCACTTTTTTTATTTATTTATTTTATTTGTTCAAAATAGCATAAACCTAAATCTGAACTTTTTCAACGTTGGTATGCATACATATATAGTTCACTAAGCTTCTACAGCGTCGTAGCTGTTTTAAAACAACAATATTTTCCCCATGAATTTGGCTGCAACGCTCCACGCCTCGTATTTCACGAAAGATGCTCAAAAAATGCACCGCTGTGTGCAATAAATTAAAAACATTTTAACATCACCCACTGTAACCGGATCTCCCCCTTCTATTGCCCTCTTTACTAAAATAAATAAGAATGAGCAAACTCCATGTAAAAACAGAGGTCAACATTGTTTGGTTGTTACTATTACTAAGGTAGCAAAAGAGGCCACTTTCTACTTACGTTATGGCAAAGTAGCAAAAAGAGTAGAGGTAACAAATAGAGTATATAAAGAAACACCATAAAATATGTTCATATTTAAACACATGATATAGACGAAATACAAAACATTAAGCATGTAAATTTATAAATATCCAAAACTTACATAGAAGATTGCTCACATGGACACATTAATAAAGGACTGAGTTCATGATAAAAATTTCTAAACATTTTAATAATACCAAAAGAATATAACCGATAATCAAAGCACAATCACAATCAAGTACAATACCACACAAAAGGCTTTCGAGGATAAAATCACCAACAATAAAGCTCGAATCTTACGACCAATTACTGCGAGAGATAAAGCCTTTGAAAGCCAGCTCCGTTTAGTGACGGAAATACGATGAGCTTTGGTGAAATGGAAAGTCTAGGGTGGAAAGTTGAAACAGTATATTATTTCAAATCAAACTAGCTTTTTAAGACATATGTAAAATGAAAAATAGCAAACGAAAACCATTTTTCAAATACCTTAACATCATAGTTACGGTAATAATGTCAAATAATAACCAATCAATAAGTATTTTTTCTGTATTTTGATCAATAAATAAAAATTTAAAAAATATAGTAAAGTTGTTTTCTTTTTGTAACAGATAGAATAAAAAGTTTTTTTTACAACCACAATCTTTTACCTATTATTACATTATGTATACCAATAATATCAATATTTAGAAGAAACGGAACACCCTTCCCTTACCCAGTTTTATAGCTACCACTCAAACAAGTTATCTAAACACACCACATCCCTGTCAATACCAAAACCTACTGCATAAATCACCTATATTACAAAACGTTGTACTATAAGTAGGAGCAGAGCCCCGAAAAACGTATCAGTGTGCCATCCAAGTGCACTCTACCGTCTCACAGGTCGTAACGTTACAATTTTACGACCGCTTTTATTACTAGACGCTTTCGTGCGCGATTACCCTCTAGAGTGAGTTTCGCTGTTAGACGCCCGTTGATGCGAACTTTTACCCTACACCACCTAGCTACTGCATCGTATTGTTCTCACACCACTGCCGTCTTACTTTAGTCAAAATTTAATATCATGTTATGGTATAACCAGTGGATCTCATTATTACAAAACTTTACAATGAGGGTGCTACGGTTGTCAACAATTACAGTTTAATGTGTGTTTTATTATCACAGTCGTCTAATGTGCTAGTGCATTAATTTATCACTTTAATGTTTACGACGCTTGACAATTGAAATGTGTATTCCAAAACTAAAGGGAGCTGCCAAAATTCGTTGAACTTTGGTACTATAAGGTATATTTTGATATCAAGTGGATATTCAATAGTGTTGACATGATAGGGGGGTCTAGAATATCTGGATATGTTGTACAGTCGTTTGGGCAGACAAGAGATGGACGTTTCAAAGGGTTCGCGCAACTGGAAACGCAGTTGCAGATTGAATCGAGGCTGCGGCTGTCTGTGAAGTAAAGGTTGATTGAAACACGTCTACTGTATTGACGCGGTCTGTTTGATTTAGGTGAATGATAGGAACGGAACTCGAATTGTTTAACTAACAATCCTCGAGTTTCGTCTTGCACAGAATGCCGTACATGATAGGTTTCTAAAGGCAGACATTTACTTTGTCCAAAACGTTTGTAGTGGGAAAGCAATGTTGAGCGTATTTCCACGTCCTGGACTATGTTGATCAAGTCCTGAATAGTTACCTTCATCGTAAACAAGTCTGTAGTCTACGAGCATCTATTGGATAAACCTACACATTCAATCAAGTTTGACAAACCCCAGGTCCTTGCAAAAGAAGTCCGTTATTTACCCAGGATGCTGCGAAAGGCCATTGACATTAAAAAAACATCAAAATTTCAACCGGAAAGATAGTTTCTCCGTAGCCCAGTTAGTTTTTCAGTATTTCCTTTAATGAAAAATCCCAAACAGACATAGACTGCAGTACTAATTAATATGTTAAAAATTATTCAAATTTCCATTATTAATTAATAAATTAATAAATTTAGCGTAAATTTGAATGTTCCTTGTAAAATTTAATAAGAAGGTATTTAGTTAACAATTTTTGTTACTACACCGAAAAATAAGGCGGTTTGCATTAATATTGAACATAACTGGTTGATGAC
>NW_020653854.1:13481978-13545422 GCF_003589595.1 Hyposmocoma kahamanoa | reverse complement strand
TACTAATAAAATAGAAGAACTCAGTCTTTGCAAATAAAAAATCATTTCATTTCATTACTGTAATAGAAGAAATTAAATTATCATTACAAGGGGCATGTTATGCTAATAGACGCAATAGATCTTCTTTTTCAAGAAGTGGAAGAAGAAATAGCATGGCAAATGACTAAGGTTATATCAGCACCTTGTACTGTAATAGAAGAAATTAAATTATCATTTCAAGGGGCATGTTACGCTAATAGTAAGTAACAGATCTTCTTTTTCAAGAAGTGGAAGAAGAAATAGTATGGCCAATGACTAAGGGTATATCAGCACCATGTACTGTAATAGAAGAAATTAAATTATCATTTCAAGTCAATGTTACCCAGTAGTACGCAATATTTCTTCTTTTTCATGAACGGGAAGAAGAAATGGTATGATCAATGACTAAGGTTAGAAATAGGTCATTCTCTTACTACTGTGTAGGTAAGCTAGAAAAATTTTTTCTGAAACCAAGTGTCGGGACGAACAAGTCGTGCGCCTGGTGGTAAGCGACACGCCTGTCCATAACAGTTGCAGTGCCACTCAAAAATCACCGTCACCCTCCGCCGTCACTCTGAGATATAAATTGACAAGTCCCATGTGCCTGTAATTTCACCAGCACACGTACCCTTCATAACCGGAAAACGGTAATGCTCATATTACTGCTTGGCGGCAGATATAAGTAACGTGGCAATACGTCCTTGAACGAACTATTTCACAAGGGGCTTTACTGCTGCTAAAATACATCATCCTCATCTTCATTCTCTATTATATGCTCTTTCCTTTTCTCTTGCTTTTTCTAATACCCTATGTGCAATAAAAACGATTTCATTTCTATTTTCACTTATCGTTAAAATAATTCGCATCACTAACGAGCAATATTTCACTAGACATAACTCATTCGCAGTTGTGATTAGCGCACGGAATCAAAGAGCGATGACATATTCACTGCCATCATTCACTCATACTGACTCTGTTTCTGGTTACGATATGAAATATTTTTATGAAATATGACTTTTTCTATCAACAGTATTACAACAATATTAACTATAAATCTACTTTAAGTGTGTTTGTATACGAACAAGCAGTTTAAGAATGCTAAGAGGCATAACTTAGTTTAATTTTAAAAGTTTCAAGAAATAGTGATCATTCTAATGATGATTCGCGTATTAAGTTCATCAATCCATTTATATGTCCCACTTCTGAGCACAGGTCTCCTCTCAGGCGAGGGATTAGGCCATATTCCACTACGCGGCTGAGAACTGTACACGTTTTCCGAGCGTTGTGAACTTTCTTCGACGTGCAAGTTTCATCACGATGTTTTCCTTCACCGAAAAGCGCATGGTAAATTTCAAATTGTGCATATAATTTCAGAGGTGCGAGTTTGAATTCGAACCCACCCTCTGCTTGAGAGGCGGTAGGCTGATTTTTAATAACTTTTTTCGAAAATAATAAAACTCAACATAGCCCACACACAAGGGAAATTCTGTGTCGCGGGTACCATAGACACACACATGGACAACCACAAAAATACACCCAATCTCACGAGAGAAATACATTTATGCCATACAAATATTTATCCCGTCTCAGGAGGTCAGTCAGGTCAGGAGGCTGTGTAAAGTTATCCAATTTACGTCATACTTTATATAACCTGTTAAGAATAAGAGTTTAGGAAAGGAGGTTAATTTTTTTTAGAACTATATCAAGCAACCTTGAGTATATTTTTGGTCTCTAATATCTAGATATAATTGTATTTCCGTAGACCACAACACAGGCAGTTATCCTTTGGAAAATCATTTCACACTCATTACACCAGTAAACAAAGAAGCGTGCATCGATTACTTCCAAACGGTTTGTTTCATAATGGCGAGCAATTAATTATGAGTGTCTAATTAGTGCTTCGGGTTGTGTGATCAAAGCTTTGTGGGTACTGGGACTGATTGGGAGAAGTGGCTTCAGTGGAGTTTGCAGGATTGGTTAGAAGTTAAGTGACCTGTTATTAGATGATAAGTAGCACCATTTCGAAATTGTGAACAAAAGATGCCTTAACCTGTTCATGGGCAGTAACAACGCACTGACAGTATTCAATGATTTACATACACTGAACATTTTTTATTGAATCAATCAGTATTCAATGATTTACATACACTGAACATTTTATATTGAATCAATACGGCACTGGCACTGTAAGGCACTACGGTAAGAACACTAATGACATTTTTGTGTACGGTACTATTTAGGTGTCCATGGAAGGGTTATGTACATTCGCCGAAAGTTGTTAAGATTCACTTATTTCATTTTTTTTAAAGTATAACAACGTACTATCTGACTTGTACTCACTCATTCATAACTTTTTTTTTAATATTATCCTGTACTGGCTACAAGTGTAGTGAGGCTTGCAGCGAAAAGATTAAGTAATATTTCAAACCTACTTGGAAGTATTAAACCAGTTTCAAAGCTCAGGTGTCCACTTAAACCCCAATTTTTAATAACAAGTTTAGATTCTTTTCTCCTAAATATTCCCATAATTTCTAAATAAATTGAGCAGCGTCTTTTCATTTCAATAGTCATATTAACACTAAAATATCAGTTTTTTAAATCCAGCCTGTCAGACCACCATGACAGCTAGGGCGTAAATTAACATGAAAACGTCATACAAAGAGTTAACCCTTCGCCGCCGTGTAATAAAGTACACCCAACCGTCTCCCCCCGCTGCGTTTACGAAGCCGCCTATTCAAACCGCCGGACATTATCGTAAATATTGTGGTATTTATTCAGATTTCGGGCACAAACAATTCAATTCACGCACCAACTGCTAATTGGGTATAAATCGTGGTAAAAATATTCAATAAGCTTCTCACATCGATTAATATTTTAAACTGTGAATGAAATTATTCCAATTCGAGTTAAGTCGTGCGTTGATAATTCAACCCGTCGATCTGTTGATCGTTTTATTGAAAGGGTTATTGTTTTTGCCTCTAAATAGTGCTTTGTTCGATATTCGGTATAAATAATCATGTGCCGTTTCACCGCATTATTTTGAATCAGGTATTCGCGCTGATTAATATGTTTTGTTAACGTACTTGGAATATTAAAGAACTATTCATGCTCATTTGAATTTAATGTAAAACAGAAGTCATTATTCAAGTAGCCGAGATAAGAAAACTGGACTTTAATAGAGGGACGTTAACACATAACCCAAAAGCGTTTAAGGTCTTTTTAACACGCCAGACGGCGACATGAAAAACGTCAGCTTGAGTAGTTTATAATAGAAATAATAGCGCTATAGAGGCCATGAATTATTGCCCACATTTCATGTTAAATTGTATGTAAATGCGGGCCGCGGCGACACGGCTCCCACAATAACATAATAATGGTGGATTTGTGCGTCACGTCAGGTTGTTAGTGTGTGTACTTAACCCTTTATCGGGCCACGCACGCGGGACGTGAGATCATTAGGGGGTCGCCGGTCGCCGTATGAGAATGAGCGTTTCGGGCCCTACCGGCGTTTACAGGGTTAACATGTAACGTGTTTTTTAAAATCGTGAGCAGGCAGTTATAGGTCCTGCGTGCTATAGTAGAACATATTTTTAAGTAAGAAATACAAAAATATACATGTGCATGGTACACAAAATCATTTGTAAAGATTTATACCTGTTACAAGGTGTTCTAAAATAAAATTAATTGGCAAGGTGATCAAACTTGAATTTTCCTATTCGTGTATTCGTATGAAGAAAAAGAGTATCAATAAAACATACTACCTTCCTTACATTTCTTACTTTTATTTTAGTAATTCCTAATGCCTAATAAAATAAAAGCACCTCTAATGTTCAAACAACAACAAACATGTTCCCTCAACTGTAACTACTTAACTAAATTCATGAGTGAACAGTTAACGTGTGTTGTAGTTTATTTTGACATTTACTTGATACCAGTTTTTAACTATAGATTTGTATAGAAACCATGTTACAGTTACAAAAGGCATGTTAATTTTACTTTTAAATTGACATTTCTATTCTTTAAAATAAGTGATGTTTGGAATAATATATGGTAAAACGGTATATTTTAAATTTATTTGAATAATTTTGTTGACACAAAATTTGTAAAAATGCCGTATTACGTACGCTTCAATGTGCATTTTGTAAACAAAAAGGACCAGTAGTGAAAGCGGGAAATTAGAATCATAATATATTAAAAAATATAAAAAAGTAATACGTATTATAATTTTCATTTTAAAAGATGAATAATGACTTTCAGAATATATATTTTTTATTAATTAACACACATGTTGAAGATCTCGGTGGGCACTTGATGGGAATGTCTCGCGACCGATTCCTGGTACAACCAATATGGTCAATGAACTTTTATAAATTAGTTCTAGTGCAGATGTTCTGGGTATTTAATAAAAACCGCTTGTTACTACGACCATGCTGTGGTAGCCTGTAAGTGTGATATGTATAATGCTTTTTTATTTTTATTGTACAGTAGTAGTAGATAGAGCTCATTGTGAAAGAGTTCATCCAGGGAAGTACTGCCACCTTACCTATTTCTACTGCCAAGCGGTAATGTGAGCATTACTACGTTCCGATTTTGAAGGATGGTGATGAAATTAAAAGCACTTGGGACTTGTCAACTTATGTTCTAGTACGAGGCGCAGTGGCAGTGTCCCTCAGATCTTTGCGATTTAAAGCTGCAACTGTTACGGACAGGCGTATCCCTTAACCCCTTGTTAGTTATACTCTGTACATGTATTGTGTTGGCTAGCTGTTGTAAATAAATAAATAAATAGTGTCCCTGTGTACATTTTGTTATTCTTATAGTACAGGGTCTTCCTTAATTTGGGACTAGGTAATTTGTTACGTGTTACGGTTTAAAGACCATAATCCACGATGCTTGTACAGTGTACCTCAAGAATTGAAAGAGTTAATCGCAAGCTTTATTGTATTATTTATTCGTTAATAAAATTCTCTTGGTCGGTCAAGAGCATAAATTCCTGTACAACATAGAATTACATGATTTGCATTCAACAGTAGTAAATATGTCAAGGATAGAGTCAGACACGCGAACGAGCTTTAATAATTAGCGCTGGAAATATTCATGTATGTTACCTACATGTTAATAATATTCATAATATTATGCTTGTAGAGTAAAGGAAAGAAATTGGAATGTACCGCTCGGCTTGTCGGCAGAAAAAATCGTACACACACTCATTAATAAAATACTTTTTAGTAGCAGTAGAGCTCATTGTGACAGCGTTCATCCAGGGAAGAACGGTCACTTTACTTATTTCTGCCGCCAAATAGTTAAGTGAGCATTACTAAGTTCCGGTTTTGAAGACTAAGGGAACTGGTGAAATTACAGGCACGTAGGACTTAACTTGTCTCAGGGTAACGGGCGCAGAGGCTGAGAGAATGCCCATCAGATCTTTGTGATTAAAAGCTCTGCTATGGACAGGTGTTTCGCTTTCTAGCAGGCGAACGACTTGTTCGTCCCGTAACTTGTGTATCATAAAAAAATCTTTAGCAATATTTACTTTATTGAATTATTTTCTACTACCATTTATTATGTATGTCGACCTCCTCGTTACTTTCCATTATGTGAGATTTCACTAACACAAACTTATATTTTTTATACTGAAAAAGCCATAAAAGCTTTTGTTCAACATATTTGTATTTGCTTCATAAATTTGCGTAGTTACATAAGGCCAAGACCGTATCAGAGGCGCTCTTCATGAAGACCATAGAAGTTACATTATTTCTACAGCTACTTGTAAATATCATGTAAAATTTATAAAAATACAATTTTTTTAAAGTCTTCAAGTATCATTGTCACCGAGTTCGTGGCATCCCTTGTTTGAAAAACAGTGACAGGCTTCGCAACGTCACACATAATAAATTCATACATAAAAAAATAATCTACGAACACTTTGCCACGTTATGATCACGATGGTAATTTCAATATACAACGAAATTACACTGTCAAAGCGGCAGGTTAGCTCACAAAGCACGCCCACTCGCTCCAGTGATTTGAGCACCATCGCCTGGGGCTCGGAAATTGCTTCTGCACCCCGAAAACTGCGAAACAACGTGTCTACGGTAGATTTACTAGACTATATACGGTAAAACAAATAACTTGTTATGATTCTGGAACCGCCATAGGAAAAAGTTGCAAAAGGAAAGCCATGTCCGTTACGAAAAATTTGAAGATGTTTTAAATACTAATCCATTGCCAAGCTAACCTTGGAATTCAGTGACGTTAGCTCCACGTACTTGATCGATGTAAGTCTTAACTAACGTACTTTAATCGAAAGTTTATTTATTTTATTTTTGACTACCTACGTGGCTACTCTTACACACCGGTTTTCATGGTGTAGCCGTCTCTGAGGTCCTGGGTTCGGGTGCTCGCTAGGGTCAGTGTAGAAAAGTAAATTTTCTGTTATATTGTCTCAAAGTGTTTGTGGTACCGTCGTTGTTTCCGATTTCCATAACAGTTTTCAGCTGTAGTTACTTTGGAGTCAGAGCAACGTATGTGATGTTGCTAATATTTATTTATTTTACTTCACGGGAACATGCAATTCGCAATTTTGAAGTAACTGAGGAAACTTTCGAAATTTTGAGGCAACGTTAAAAGTTTCGATCTCATTTTATTCTCTTTTGTAACGAATTTGGATTATACATTTAAAAACTAACAGTGCCCAAACAGAATATAGTAGATGTGCAGAATATGCAACAAACATTGCAAAGACGTTTTTCCATTTTCACTCCATCGCCTCACAATGATGTAGATAGGGAAAACTGAAACAAAAGATTTTTGAAAAATTTACCAATTGGCAAGGAGAACGATGAGGTATCTTGTTATATCCAATTGGATTCCTATTCGTCGTCTGGGCGGATATTGCACAATATTGCGATAGAGGAAAAACTTTTTCAGGGACGCTAGAATCAAGCTTAAAAATCTTTTATCTGTGCCAGAGTCACTATAACTACAGTCGGTAACAAATTCTCTGTTTTTCATTTTTACACAATTCCGTAGTGGGTCTGATGCAACATTTTTGTCTTCGTGCTAACGTACATATTTCAATACAAAAATTGTAGTGAATAATATTGAATTGTATCAAACAAAATCACAACGTGAATATACTGTAGAAACAAATACTTCGCACATGAAATCATATTCTACCGTAACTTAAAAATTGTGGAATTGAGAAAACACGATTTGAAAAATAAATAAAAATAATCTTATTGTAAATAATGCGATTATTTTTATTTATATATAAAAATTATAAACGTGAACATAAATTTATTGATTCCGTTAAGTATTTTTTTAACTCATAGACATCTATATTTATTCCATTGCCGCTTTTTGCATCCACGGAAAGTGTGGTTCGTTACGGTCTCCACAAATTTCCTACTCACAAATGGAAGTCCTTCAACAGCAAAAGTTAAAAAGGACAGCCATAAAATGTCATTCTTTTAGACACCTGACCACTCGGAGTCACGTTCCGTGGACACGTCCCACTTTGATTGCCGCAGCGCCGGAAACCGATGCCCCTTTGAACCGATTTGTTTCCAACCGAATCGATTTTATTGTGGGGACGCGGTTTTTGGAATTGCTAGAAAAATTTACTTTTTTTGTCGAGTGGGTTGATCTTTGAATGGTATCTGCTTATGTCGTCATTAATTTTGAGTACAGGCGTTTATACGAAAATCACCCTTTATTATTTTTTACGTAAAAATATAAGAGGTTAATAATTTGGTTAACAATTTAATTTAATTATACAGTATGACATACGTTGACACTGCTAAACTGGTATCACTCCGAGAGGTAATAAGAAAATAAGACAACATGTTATGAGTACTTTTTTTTTCTTAATAGAGAAAAATATTTAAATTTTCCTAGTCCACAGCTAATGCAGTTTGTAAAAGGTTTTAAATTTTTTTTAGAGACAAAACAAGTTGCAGCCCTAGAGTTGATACTCCGGTCACCACTGTTGTCACCAGAAACGCATAGACTTTCACCACAAACTGAAAAGAACCCCTCACTCGTGACTTTCCATCTTTACTCAGGATTATTTCCTATCACAATGGCACACGGCAGTACGTGGCAAACAATTATTGCTTGTTTTATTTCTTAACGTCTTCTTAATGTTTAGTTAAACAAAGTTTTGTATAAACACGATACTATGTGTAAACCTTAATATTATTTCTAAATTAATTCTTAAAGTATTAAACTGCCTTCGTGGCCGAACGATTACCATGCTGGCCTGTTACGCAGAGGTCCCGGATTTCCGGGTCGGGAGAAATATTTGTACATTTATTTCTCTCCTGAGTTTAAGCTTAACTTGTGGTTGTTATGTGTGTGTCGATGGCACCCGCGATACACGGTTTCTCTAATACGGGGCTAGGAGTGTGTGCGTAATTGTTATTATTACAAAGATTTTAAAACGGGAATAAATCCGATTAAACTATTTAATAAGTATTTGCGCACCTATCTATTACTCCGACGACGTTTCGCCCGTGACCACAGCCAGTGCAACCTGGCCGCGTGTGTGCAAATACCTACTAAATTGTTTAATCACGTTTATTCCTATCCCTTTTAAAATGTTAGTAATTCTTGAAGAACTTAGTTGATTGTGCTCACAATACAATAATACATTAACTTGTGTATATTACGTACTCTTGAGTGTAACCAGAAAAAAACAGCAGTGATATTAACTAAGTAAATGGGTATTACCTCAACTAATCAAAATACTTATAAGTACATCCTAGCACTACAATTGACCAACATAATGATACAACGATACAACTATTATTACACGCATCACTGAATGTTAAAAAAAACTACAGTAACTAATTCAGACGCAGCAACAAAGTTGCAGTAACATGATATGGAAATCCCATTGAAATGTATAATTTCGATAATACCATATCAATTTACTGCATCAAAGGAAACTGTTAACCATTCTGCTTGAAATATTGTAAATTAATACCTTTCGTAGTGGCATAAATACTTGTATGTTGTTAGAGACATAATAGACACCCTTTGGACAGCGCGGCGACGGCGACGCTTACGCCATGACAATGATAAATTTGACGTGGCGCAAAAGTTGAATTATAACGATGTTCGAACAAAGTCTACCTCCCCGCACGTCACAACCCTTCCCCTTGTCTTTAATAATGCCAACGTTGAATTGTATTGTGATATTTGTAAAAGTGATATCCATCAAGACGGTGAATGCGCGTAATTTGTTTGTGAAAATATATCATTTTACGGTCGACTGAGTGTAATGTCTTGTTTGGAACTTGGGACATGTAAATTAAGTTCTAGGTAAGTAGATATTTTTTTATATGTGCCGTACAGTATTCATAGTCAGCGACAGTGTTACGTTTGTCCACACTCTTTATCAGCTGGAAAGTTTCTTGTTGAAACAGAGATTCCCAATTTTTTTTTCATAATAGACCACATGCCAATATTTGTTTTGCGTAGATCGCCTGCCTGTCCAATATTGAATTTATTACAAATTCATTAACTTCAAATGTGTGTTTGACTTATGACTAGTGCTATTGAGAAACTTTATAACAAAAACTGCAAATATCTTGTTTGTCGTGAATTGATACAAGAAAGTATTACGTATCTACGTAAGTACTAATTTGTTATGTGAATTATTCCATTTATGGAAAACCGAAATTATTCTCACAACCTGTCTAAATGGGGTCCTCACTTGTGGACCCCCAATAATGTGTCAAACACCCCCCCATTTTATTTTTGCTGGTATGGTCCCTTGGGGGTCGATATAAAACACTTTGGGAATCTAAATTTTTCAATCTAGATGCGTGATCGAAAATATATAAGAATGAAAATAACATATCATAACATACCCAAAATCATAAATAACAAAAAGTTTCTTTTCATTTCAATTTCGCTGCTCCAATGTACCATATCTAATTATTATTTTATCACTCTACGATATTAAACATTACAGCAAGCATAATGTGTGATATTGCATTGACTTCTGGATGATTAGCATTTGCTATTTAAAAGATAAAATAACAACAGTCTTTTTAAAATTCAACCGCGATGATAACAAATGAATTATTCAAGTTGCCACGTCGGACCACCCCTTACGTCTATAATAATAGAAGCACGACATGGATGAATGGATGCTTCAACGCATCAATTGTCAGCAAATGATTCAATTCTTACTTTCTTCGCATGATAAACCTTTAGGTTAACTTTGAATGATGATTTTGTGACTTTATATTTCAAATTGGACAGAAACAGCGAAACAACAAAATTTACAAACAAAAAAGTTTGTTAAAATTAGATAATAGCAGCAGTAAAGCTTCTAGTGAAATAGTTCGTCCAGGGAAGCACTTTACGTATTTCTGCCGCCAGGCAGTAAAGTGTGCATTACGGCGTTTCAGTTTTGAAGGGTAAGGGCGCTGGTGACATTACAGGCACATGGGATTTGACAACTTATGTCTCAGAGTAACGGAAGCTGTGCCAGTGTCTCTCAAATCTTTGTGTTTTAAAGCTCTGAGTGGCTCTGCAGCTGTGAAAAAAGCAAAATGTGCTAGAAACAAGTGCATTTAAATTTGTGCTGAAAAGGTACAACGTCTAACGTGGATTTAGAAAATATTAATAATAATAATCAGCCCCGCACTATAGGAAAACCCTGTGTCGCGAGTGCCATGGACACACACATCACATGGACAACCACAAATTACACCCAAACTCACGAGAGGGACAAATTGTAGGCCATACAAATATTTCTCCCGGCACGGGAATCGACCCCGGGACGGGAGAAATATTGCGTAGCAGTTCAGCATGGTAACCGTTCGGCCACGGAGGCAGTTGATTATGCGGGAGAGCGATTTTAAATTATCTATCTGATCGAAAACAAGAAAGTTTCAGCTATTATGTTTTTTTTAAAAAAAAAAAGATTACCTTAAATCTAAATCTAAAGCTTCCCTGTAATATTTTCCAAATGCACATTTTACCTTTCCAGTTTAGAAATTTGGAATTCCAATATAAAACTAAATTACTAAAAAGACTATAAAATAATGTGCAAATCGATTTGTAGGGACTGCTAAGATTCGCTACACGTGTAATGTACGTTACAACTATAAAAACAATATAGTTAATAATAAAAAATAATTTAAACGTTTGACTAAAGAGTTACCCCTAATTTGACCGAGAATTGAAGTGCAACAAGCGTGAAATGATTTACAGCTTTGAATCAAGTTTTTACTGACGAATACATTTGATGGATTATAGGAATATATAATTGAAGTAAAGGGAGCACGCATATACAATGAGTGTAAAGTTTGCATGAAGGAATGATGAATTGGATAGAGCGTGTTTTCAAAAGTTCTCATGCATAAGTTCGAGATGTTTACAGCTGCGTATCATACTTCATTAACCACTTCAGACAAGAGAGGAAAACATGAATTGAACAATAGTAGACGTACACAAAAGTATAATTGGTGATAAAACGAACTTATCTGCTAGTGAAGTTCGATCATAGTTTTAAATTTTAATTAATTTTTAAAATTTAGAGTTGCTTATGAAGGAGTTTATGCCTCACCTACCTACGCCTTCTTACATATTTCTGCCGCCAAGCAGTAATGTCAACATTCCGGCTTTGAAGGGCAAGGGTGCTGGTGAAATTACAGACACATAGGACTTATCTCTCAGGGTAACGGGCGCAGTGGCAGTGCCCCTCAAATCTTTGTGATTTAAAGCTGTGAGCGACACTGCAACTGTTATAGACAGGGATGTCACTTACCATCAGGCACGACTTATTTGTCCCGTCAATTAATATCATAAATATAAAAGAAAAATTAAAAAAATACAGCCACATGGGACTTGTCAACTTATGTCTCAGGGTAACGAGCGGTACTAGAATACCTAGTCCAAGTTTATAATAAACTCTATTAAAGACTTTGATTAGGTGTTTTAAACAATGCCGAAACGTTCATAGTTCAAACGTTAATGTATAAAATTTATTAAATGTAGGTGCACAAAGCAATGGGATAATAGGAAGTGCATTTGTGTTAATAAGATTTTTTATGCCCGGCCATTTTATGCACAGCAAGTGTGATAAGAGTTCATATTGTAAGATTAATTAGAAAAATTGGTAATTAAATTACAAATGATATTTATTTTAGAAAAAATCCCTATGTTTTGGAACAAAATATTTATTATAAACACAACAAAAACTGATACACTAAATATGCACGTTCCACAACTCAAATTTAACAAACGTTTAACTGTTATATTAAGTGAGTATCTGATATTTGATTGTAAATCCAATAATTGTTTGACTTGCTATAAAAATTTCAACTCTACTTTATTGGAACCAAGCACTCAGTAAACTTTTAGTAACATTAGTTCTTCTTTGTTTGTTTAAACTAGTTACAGCATTAAATATTTAGCTTTTGGTCAAAAAACGGTATCCATAATAATTTTCAACCCAGCTCGGAAACGCAAACAAATTTGGTTCTGGCCTAACCTAAACCCACAGTAGAGGGCGAACCAAGACGGAAACGCAAACAGAAATGATTAATTTGATTTTTTGCCTTTTATTTAATACTTTGCCAAAACTGCGGCTGGCTTTCTAAACAATACTTAAGTATTTTATACAATGCCTAGGAAATGATTAGGTACTACAGACTCGGTGAAAGAAGCCCGGTATTGTATAGAATCCCTGGATTAAACACATTGCCTTTAACATATTATACTAACAACCTACCCACCCATACATTTATTAAAAGCAATTTAATATATTCCGCGTGCGTTCATGTGAACGACGGATTATTAACCAAATTTTTTTTATTTAAACCTAGCTAGACGAATGATAATCGTTATATATTATTTGTTCTAATATTTGCTCAACTAAACAGCTTGTTTTATACGTGAATGTATATACAGCTGAGATTCACTTCTAATTTCCGTTGGTCATGTCGCGTTGTGCCAAGTTGTGGCGTTAAGACAAACATTTTGCCCACTTGCTGACCGTTGGTGCCCTATTACGTATTAGGTAACCGGAAAAAGAAAAAAGAAATTACGTTTTTGTACGTCATAACTCCGAAACACAATAAAGTTTAATTTTTATAAAGTATATTTTAATAATAGATCGATTTTGACTCCAAATATCTATGACAGCAGAGAAAAAAATTGAGAATAGCAAAATAAAAATGTGAAACGAAGTACGTAGGTGTAAAACAAATTTTAAAGCAAAATACAGTTTTAATTGTGTTTCCTGAATACGAAATAGCGATAGAAATAAGAGTATCCATCGCCACATGACCTTCCTATCCCGACAGCAATTTAACGCACGCGTTATCCGGCGAAGATTCACAATTTCCTTGCGAACACCGACAAATGCCATCCGTTCTTTCATTACGCCCAGTCTAATATCGCCCCTTGTATCGCCTCGGGTCGCCTAATTGCTTATTAGGGGCGCAATATCTTTGTTTAGCGCCTGTAGCGGGCATGACATGACGGCTTTGGTTCTAATGAAATTATGTCTTCAGTGGGATGTCCAATGTCTATTGACGAAGTATTGCGTGGGGTCCTAATGAGGTGTGGGATGAATCTCCCCTCGGTTAAGGATTGTAATTTGTCTTTTGTTGATGGATTTAATATACTTGTAAAAGGTTATGTTGTTTTTTATATAATAATAACGCACACACTCAAAACCCAGCACTACACACATAGACAATCGCAAATTACACCCAAACTCACGAAAGAAATAAATATAAGTCATACAAATATTTCTCCTGATCCGTGACGTCTGCGTGGCAGTCCGGCCACACAGTTAGAGACAGTTTAGGACCTAAAAACCAAAACGTTGAAGCCACCAGACAAAAATAAAGCATCAGTGTTTTAAGATCTTGCAGTGTACAAATGAGTTCAATTTCAAAACACTACAAACTTACCGACGCGGCAGTAATAACGGAAATCGAAATTTCAGAATTACCACTTGTCCAATGGGTCACAAAATTCAATCTTGATCAAAGTGTCCTTCCCAAATTCTACCAAGAACTTTGACCTCAGAAACTGAAAGCTCAATCACTTCCCTATCATCGCTTCTCAAAGTGTATAATTGCGAATATTCGGGCAGCCTTTCGCCGCGTTAATTCCTTATGATTGATTATCTTTTCGGCTAATGAGCTTCGAACCCGTCTTACTGGTTTGGTTTAAATGTATAGCTTATAGCAAGTATAAAGCTAAGTTGTGTCAAATTGATTTTGATCACAGTATTCTGAAATTGTAGTTTGCTAAGCTAATTAAAAGAGCGATGGTCTGCTGGGCAGCAGACGTACGGTTAATGACTTTTTGATCGAGACAAACAGTCGAACGGTTCGATTGTCTGTGGCGGCGTGCAATATGACTTTAATTTCAAAGTTGCGTACATTTGTAAATGTTTAATAGCAACACCTCTTGCTAATGGGGAAGGAATGCATCGTGAACAAACCTACATACATGTCAAATGAGGTTCCCAACCCTCGGGAAATGTGCAAAAGTTCCCAATGCGCGTTACGCCAGCATAGCGGACTATAGTCTAAACCCTCTTCCTTTTTGCCAGAATTTATTGACCAGTTCGTTCGGTTAACCTTCAAAACTATTATTAATATAGCTAATAGCAATGAAGAGTAACGTACATCGAATCTAATAGAATAATGCGTCTTCAAATGTTTAATTCCTTATAGGATTTTTTATTTAAAAAGTTAGTATGCAAGTAGTATGTATGTTGTAACTCTGTCTCTTATAAATTGCTCCCTCGACGTGATGAATTATGATCGTTTCCCTCCACAATAAGTGCATAAATAGGGGCCGGCTGACGTGGAATAAATCACTCTCGCCATCCATCATCTGACGCCACCAGGAAACGGCGCCGGTATAAACACATCGTCAGGCCTTTTGATCCCACTTCTGAGTTTTCCTCTTTTTAAAAGAGGAAGAGTGTTGTCTTCTTTACCGGATTTTAATGGATTGCATATTACAGTAATTTCTCTGAAATTCTCCCAAATTTCTGCGAATTTCATTCAATACACGCAAGTTGGGTTTGCTGAACTTCAGCTCGTAGATTATACAAAATCTCAAGCTTGCTAATTTAATGAAATTCCTAACTTTAAACTGAAGGTACAAAGAAGTTTAATTGACTTCAGTCACTTAGTTACTAGGGTCATCGCTTCATGGTAATCCGTGAACTGAACCTAAGAAATATACCTAGGGGCCAAATTCGGATTAGGAACTTAGACATGTGATTACTAAAACAAATTTATACAAATCTAAACCTCCATTAACTGAAGTGTATAGCTACTGACGATCTGTAATAAGAAATAAATCACGTCAGCCATCTATCATGTTGACACGAGGAAGTAACCCACAAAAGAACAATGTGATCAAATGTTTGCTATGACGTATCTGAAATTAAATACGTTAGAAGCTCTGAACAATGTTTCTTTTAGTAATCACTATTTAAAAAAATATAAGATTCATTTATTTTTATTTTATTTTTTTAATACTTTATTTATGGCTTAATAACAGATATCAGACATAACCAATATAGAAAAAAAACGCTTAAAAATTAACACAGTAGGCAAACCTGTGCCCAATTATAATTGTGCTCAACATTCAAACGTAGATATACTTAAAGAAAAACTTAAACTGACGCTAAATTTATAATTATTATACAAAAAAATATATTCACCTTACAATGCAAGAAGTGACCTCTTAAACGTAGGGACACTGCAATGAAAAATATCGCAATCTGAACATATTTCGTTGTAATACACATCCTATACAGAGGGTTATTTTGTGATACATTATGTTTTGTAAAGGGGTATAGTGAATAATCGTTGATGAATAATCCACTTTCAAAAGGGCATCACAAATAAGAAACACAATTGAATTTGCAGGCCTTATCATTTTACATAAATACAAAAAAAAACTAATATGACGATACACAAACTTATAATCATGTATTCATCTCAAAACATGTAAATCTTAAACCTGGCAGCATTATTAAGACCGACGAGTCACACTCTGATTCAAGAAAATCTATTACAAATTGTACAACACCGTAAACAAACCGTCAGCGCTATCTCGACGGTTCACTAAGCAAATACAGCGCTGCACAGCGCTGAACAGACAACCACTTAGTGGCTGCATTGTGAGCGTCGAAGCGCTGCAGCGATAAGGAAGATACACTTTGTAGACAGGACATAAAAGCATCTTGAACAACAAACCGGTCTTACAATTAACACGAGTTACAACACATCGTCGATTCTAAGTATACTTATCGTACAAAATTCATACTTTACTGAATTTCAAAAACTTGAATGCTGATGCGTAGTATATTAATTAAGTGCTTAAGACACTTATACTATTATTATTATTACTAAATTAACTTATGAATACAGTCGTGTGATACCAGCAGCTTGATTTTGATTGCCTCTCCCGATCGGAAAGTGCGTCTTTTCCGAGTCGAGGCGCATAATTGCGATTCACAACTGACCGATCGGAAACTTTTGACATTTCTAATCGAAACAATAGTTGGTTTAACTCACAAATTAGTAAGATATAGTAGGAATCAGGTTCATCTTCTCTCTCAGAAACCCGTCTGATTTCGAGACTACCCGATCGGATCCATTCCGATTTATATCAAAATCAGCACGCTGATTCGTTCTGTAACTAACACCTATATTTTCTCTTGGCACTTCTGCGCATTTCATAAGCAATGTTTAAGCAAGAGATCTCTGGAAGCCAGTCACCATGTGACTTCCGTAGATACGAGTGCTTGCTTGACACGAACATTCGTACTTTGTCTATAGTACATCTGTGCTCGTCGCTTTTAGATATTTGGTATGTATAATAATCTTTACATTAATGTAGCTATTTTGAATATTAAATTTACACTTAATTTAGAACCTTTAAATGTTTCAAACAACTGGACTTCAATTAAATTTAGAATTTAAATATTTTGAGCAAGTGGTATACTGTACTTTACATATAAGATGTAAATAAAATATCAACGTACCTACTTGTATCCAAGAGATACAACTTTGATGTTTAAATCCAACTTCTTGAATATAGAATGCCACATCATTTAGCTAACTGCTGACGTTTATGTATGTATGTAAACACTATATTATACTACAAAGTAAATTACAAATTTTAAGAAACAATTTAAAATATAGTATACATAGGCCAGCTTTTCCCATAAAAGGATTTCTTAAGCACTTATGTATCCATCCATTTTATGCGCTGACAATATATTCAGACTTGGCTTAAAGAGACGACTCGAAGAAACGACTCTTTAAACTGATTCCCCGATCTTTGATGACAACACCACATAAACATACCAATATAAGGAGCGGTAGCAAACAACATTACTAAAACTTATTGAATTAACGTCGAAACTGCTGAAACACTGAGAGATTTACATCGCCCTATGGGAGTGCTAACTAATTTTATAGACCTTTTGGGCTCTCTGTTGGCATTAATTTATTCCTGCTTTTCAATTTGGTTGGTTCATTTATTAGTATTACTGGTTCGTTCAGCAACTGAGGTTTGAATTTTAGAGAAATTATTACTGCAATTATTTTATTTTGATTGATTAATTTCAGGTTGAATTATAAAAATGAACTATTCATTTACTATCAAGTTCTTAGGTTTTCGCGATTGTAACACATAGGAAATGAAACTATTTTTCCAGATTTAAATCGCATATATTTGTTTTTTCAAGCAAACCGACGTTTCGGGACCTTTACAGGTCCCATGGTCACGTTATCTACCCAGGACGCTGCGAGAGGCCATTGAAATTAAAAAACATCCTAATTTCAACAGGGAAGATGGTTTCTCCGTACCACCAATTTGGGATCCAGTATTTCCTCTAATGAAAAATCCCAAACAGACATAAGACTGCAGTACTAATTAATATGTTTTACATAGGAAATGAAACTATTTTTCCGGATTTAAATCGCGTATATTTGTTTTTTCAAACACACCGACGTTTCGGGCCCTTTACAGGTCCCATGGTCACGGTTGACTCAACCGTTTCATTTCCTATGTGTAACAATCGCGAAAACCTAAGAACTCGATAATATTATGTTTTAGTTTATTCTAATTTATATTAATAATTAATAATAAATTGAACGTAATAAAAATTCATTCAATAAAATAATTTGTAAAACTGAATGTAGCGTAAATTGGAATGTTTTCTTTGTAAAATTAAAAATAAGGTATTTATTAACTATTGTAACTATAGTGAAAAAATAAGGTGGTTTGCATCAATATTAGACATAACTGGTTGAAAACTGTACCACCTCAGTCAACCGTGACCATGGGACCTGTAAAGGGCCCGAAACGTCGGTTTGTTTGAAAAAACAAATATACGCGATTTAAATCCGGAAAAATAGTTTCATTTCCTATATTCATTTACCATATTAATCAACTATTCTTGTGTTATTGTAAGTGGATCGGTAACCTTATTAGCTATAATTAAAGTATCTTCTGTAAAATAAAATTAAAGTCAAAGGATTATGCATCGATTTTAGCAATTTTCAAAATCACTTTTAGATTAACACTGGCTGCTCTTATGTACATCCTGGCACTTTGCAGGTATGTTAAAAAAGAACACAAACCGAAATAAAAAGAGAACAGTATCATAGTTCTACTATGCAAAAGAACGTATTTGAGATAGTAGTTTCACCAGAAACTACTATCTCAGATTCTCAGACTAGACGGATTAGCCGTAGTCCCGCCCCCACGCTTGGTAGAAATTTCCAAAACTAATCTGCGATTAAATTTTAAAGCTGGATTTACTGTCACTATGTTCGAGTTTAATGTCTTTTTGTTGTTGTTCTTGAAAGTTCGCCGTGATTATCGGAATGTTAATGGATAGAGTTTAATTTTACGAAAGTCACCAATTTCAAAAAGTAATTTTCTGATAAGTATATCAATATTATTGAAATTAAATAATTATTTGTAGCGTACTGAAAATATATCATCAAAATACCATTACTATATTATGTCAGTTTTTCTTTGTATATCAGTTTCACAAAAAGTTTGAGCTTTGGTTTTTTACTGAACTCGCCTAAACCTCATTCTCGTTCGAGACAGTCTAACTGATAGTGTCATTCTCAGTTTCCATCATACCAATGACACATCAAATTGTTCAATCTGACCGTTGGCGGGCGTAAGATACAGTAGTCATGCCATGACAGGCCTTTCGAGCGGCATCTTTGATATCGTTTGAGATAACCGAGTATAATCTAAAAACAGACTTTGATCGAAGGTTTTTCTTTTTGGTTTTTTGTTTGTACGATAAAGTAAATGGTTTCTTTGGACACACGGACTTAGTGACTTAAGTACATTGTTCACTCGCAGCGTCATTCCCATTATGAAATTACTTGTATTAAGTTATAAAGGTCTGCAGATAACAAAATAAGCGTCATGCTTTCTAATGAAAGCTAAAATCCAAGGAAAACTATCGTCTTATTTCTCTAAAACGGAGTTAAGGGAACTTCGTTTAAAGTTGCATTTTTAGTTTAATCTTTTATATCTCGAATATTGTTAGTTATTATTTGAAATTACTAAACAAGAACCATGATACATCAAATTGATAGATTTGATCGCTCGGCGCCATCCCATGCGGTAGTCGTCATTGTAGCCCATTCATTACGCCAGAGTTTACCATGACAAGCAGTGATGACTAGCGGTTCGTTTGATCCATAATATACCAAAATTCAACCACCTCTTTACTAATTCTAACAAACCTTGTGTTTGTCCTAATTTCACACGTTAACAATTTAATATAAATTTTTCAGAGGTAATTATTACAACAGTATTTATGTCTAACAATGTCACTAATAAAAACTAAATGATTAGTGGTCTAATTATAGATTTCTTAGCACCCGCTGGATCAATCGAGAAAACAATATTAAATCACAACGTGATAAGAAACCTGTAATTAATGATTATTATTCAGTGATTAGGTAACCACAAAAGTCTTAAATTTATAAAGCAAATTATTTCGAATTAAGATGAACTACTGAACGAGTTTGGAACAACAATAGAAAAGTAAAGACAGACTGAAAAATCCTCAAAGGCATGAACTGGTTTTCGATATACCATATCATCATTTCAATACCTAAACAATACTACATTAATTTTAATTATGTCTAATGCGGCTTTAAAATGACTAGTGATACGAAGCGAGGTGATTCTGATTGGCTCCCCGTGGCCGCACGGTAGTCTTCACGCTGTGACAGCCACATCGACTGCGGCTTGTTTTATCTTGTAGGGCTGTCCTATGTTTTAAACATGATGACGGTATTGAGTCATTAGCGTGAATTCAAATAAATGCAAGTATAACAACAGACGCTAGAGTTCGATATGTCCAATTAACTTGAATGTTGTATAAATTGCTTTTCGATTAAGATTCTTAATATCAATTTTGTTTTTCGGTATTGGGTATCGCCGTTCTCCTAGTAAAATCGCAAAATTTAGGCAATTATGCCTCATCCTCGTTTATCGTGACTACTGCAAGTCAATTTGAACATACTAGTTACATTTCAAAGTGTTTTAAGTACCCTAAAAAAATGTAACTAGTGTGAACCCTAAGTATGATGTCGGCCATCTTGTCGGCGATCAGTGTCGGCGTGAAACGAGCCTCACTCCCCACGGTGCCAGTGGCAGAGTTCAATTGATACGGAATTGTCTATGGTTCGAAGTGCATCCAAATTGACTAGTCATCGCTTAATGTATAATGTTTTGGTAACTTGCTGTAATGCTAACCAAAGATAGTTCGTTATTTTATAAAGTATTTTAAAAGACAATGTTCTCCACGTGTACATTCATGAACATATTGTTTATGAAAAATTACACATTTCACTTTTTTAATTACAATTTGATGGTTGTAATTTCCAATTGTAGAATATTAATAAAACAACTCAGAACCGTAGACTTCTGTGAAGTACCACAGAAGCTTTTCCAAAAAATATTCACATGTAGTAGGTACCAGTAAAAAGTTAAAGAGTTCGTCCAGGGCAGTACTGTAACCTACCCTATTTCTGCCGCCAAGCAGTAATGTGATAATTACTGCGTTCCATTTTGAAGAGTAATGGTGCTGATGAAATTACAGGTACATGAGACTTGTCAACTTATGTCTCAGAGTACTTAGAGTGACGGCACAGTGGCAAAGCCCTAAGATCTTTACGATCAAAAGCTCTAAGAGACACTGCATCTGTTCAGAAAATCAGAAGCACAACTTGTTGGTGCCGTCGCTTGGTATTATAAACAAAACAAAGATCTGCAACAAGCACATAGAAAAATTCGTATTAAATCTTTATATAAATAATTATAACAAAACAGTGGAGTAATTTCACAAAAAATAATTGAATATCATGGTGGTGAAACATCCTGACATGCAATAAACTTAATTATAGAAGAATCTTCAAATATTTGTCTTAGCTATGCTCGACAATAGAATTTAAAGTCAAGTCCTTTTTTTGAAGTCTGTGAAAAATCACATAAACAATTTTTTTTAAGGTACGTGTGTTTAAGGTACTTCATATTTTGTCCACATAAAGTTGCACAGTCACCGTCGTCGCTCTGGATTAGGGAGCAGCCCAATCCATTACTGACTCTTAGATCAAAGCGCTATTACTGTATAGCTACGTCATCGCTAGGGGAATAGTTTTGGTTACTTTAGTTGAGAAACGTATTATAATTAATTTTTATTTAAATGACAACGTGATGAAAACTGCATGTTCTTGAAGGTGTTTTTAACAGTTTCAGACGTATACGAAGTCAAAATGCAGCAGTAGAGCTCTTTGTGAAAGAGTTATCCAGGGAAACAATGCCTCCTTACCTATTTCTGCCGCCAAGTAGTGATATGAGCATTACTGCGTTCCGGTTTTGAAGGATAAGGGTGCTGGTGAAATTAACCCTCAGATTTAAAGCTCTGAGTGGCACTGCCACTGCTAAGGACAGGAGTGTAGCTTAATACCAGGCGCACGACTAGTTCGTATCGTCACTTCATATTTAAAATAAAAGGTCATATACAGCTCGCAACTACTGATTTATCGAGTGTGTTGTGGACTATGTATACACGTATACAGTTGCTTTATCAGTTAACACCATGTTAACCATAATTATAGTAATAATAACTTTATTGTCCGCCCGTCACACTTATTGTCTTAAAATAACTATAATAAGTCTATTACAACAAATTTAGGCCTTAATCATACTGACTATTACATAGAATTTATCTCACTATCAGAATAGCGATAACTTATGGAAATTAAAACGACGCAATTATCGTATAAAATTTTCAGAACGTGTGAAGCTACATTATAATAGTAATAGTAAAGCACACACGCATAACCCCGCACTAAGGAAAGCCTGGATCGCGGGTACCATGAACACACACATAGACAACCACAAATTACACCCAAACTCACGAGATAAATAAATGTAAGCCGTATAAATATTTCTCTCGGCCCGGGAATCGAACCCGGGACTTCTGTGTGGCAGTCAAAAGTAAAAATGTCGATAAGTATATTTTGAGTAAATATTTCTTACTCACGTAAAATAATGTGATGTGTGGTTAAACTATCCAAAAATTAAAAGTACTAGCGAAGTAGCGAAACAAAAAATTATTTAAAAAAATATATCATAATAAACAAATATGAAGACTAAATATTACACGGAATAGAGTAGGTATGTGTTTCAATTGTTTATATATTATAAGCTCTCACAACAAAAGATTACAATTTTTGTATCATTCGCAGATTTTTTTTAGTAAATCTGAATGGCGCCAAATTATCACAATACAGGCTTTGTCTTTTCAATAGCCTTAACAGTTTTAGATTAAGATTAAGCACTTTCAAAAATAAAAGTGTCCCTTTTGTAATTTTATTTTTAAGCTTTTTTTAGGTAGTTAACACATTGTGTTCTCCTCATGAATAACTAACTTTAAAAATGTCTTCGCTTAGGAGAAAAAGATATCTCGTAATAATCATAAAAGATAAAGTAAACAAAAGAAAAATAACACTTTTGACTATTATTTAAAACTAAAAATCGCCCAAGGTTTGAAAAAAAGAGATTATGGAAATTGCGATGACGCAGGTATTTGTTTATGACAAGCAAATAATGAAAGCGCATTTTTAGAAGCCGTAAACGAAGTTGGTGGTCCGATAGATAAAGTAGGACTTTAGAGGATGCAGAGTAAATATAATATCATCGTGAGGGTTTTAAGCAAGAATGTTTAGTCATTTTTATTTGGACTTCCTTTGGGAAATAATGATTTTGTAATTTGGTAAATTAAATTAGATATGACAATAACAGTTATACGCAGAGGAGTAAACATTTTAATCAAACCTGTCATTATTATTTCTAGTACTACTGCCCAGTCTCTATCATAAAGTAAGCGGCTAATTATACGTTAGTAAATAAACACAGGTCTATCAGAGTCTTGCCATGAAACGGATAGCTCGCTATTCATTAAACTGTCAGCACGCGAAACAAATGGCTGTGACAATTCAACAAATTGCCCAGAAAAATGACACAGCCCACATCAGTTGCAAATAAAAAGTCAATGAGAACGACACCCACGCAGAGGGAACGCGGCAAAACCCAGATGAAGGCAAAACTAAATTATTACTAAGCCGCCCGTTTACCCGCTCGCAGCTATTCAATTTCCCCGGCTATGCATCTCTGTCGTCGCATCGCCAACTCCTTTGACTGCGCGTTGCATATTTTATATAATCCTTTCATCAAAACGCCGCGCTGAAGGAAAACGCTTTATAATTTTTCTTTTGCTAGAGCGAGACGGAAGCGGCGACAAACGGGGTGTCAAACAGCGGTGGGGATAAGACGGCAAAGCTCCCGCAAAGTACACAGAATGCAAAAATGGCGCGGCGAGTGACAAGGTGTCAGGAGGAGGGGGGAGTAGAGCATTCAGTCTGACGCCGTCCGTGGTGAGGATCGCATGTGTTTCTTCTTGTGACTGAGTGTTCGCGCGACAAGTGTGTGAATATGTGCTGACACGGAGCGTTGTGCAGTGATTTGTGTGTGAATAATACTGATATTTTAAGAGGATTATTGGATTTTATCAACATGCTTACGTCAAGCAACCAGTATTTGCGGCCGGATTACCTGGCACCGCTTCCGACTACGGTAAGTTGATTGATGGTGATGACAAACTTCTGTTTGAAGTTTGCGGCGTTCTTTTTATAAAATCTCTTTAATTTCTTTTCATCATATATGTAGAGGTCAAGAAGAATAATATGTGTATTTTCAATTCGACAATATTTAATTTGAAGACGCTAAGCAGGAATTTAAACAAATGACAAAATACATAAACATTTAGATAGGTAGACTTAAATACTTAAAATTAAACTTTCAGTGCAAAGATTTGAATAATGACATCACTTCAGTGCGTGAAAGACATATTTTTAAGTGTTATTATAAGTTAATAAAGTATCATTGATCACAGAGCTGATAAGTTCTGATAATACTAATGAATTATGTTTAAGCAAATAAATATGAAATTAAAGAAGAAGAACATTAAATTAACTTAACGAGTCATTTTAATACCACGTTTTCAAGTTAAAACGAACCCCATTAAATTTCACCAATCCTTATAAACAGGAATTGTTAATGGTAAAGAATGCCAACAACAATTAATGCTTTCGATGAAAATATCAAAGGTCATTCAAACCTTTTTCGCGTGATGAAAAATAATGTAACAGAATATTCTAGAATAACAAATCATTGTTGTAAAACGTATGATTAATAATGTTAATAATCAAGTGATGCTAATAATTTTAATTTAAAAACTAATTCAAAATTTCTCACAAGACAACACGAAGTGATCTAATTTTTGGACGTAATCCCAACAATGCATATGCGATGAAGTGTCTTTTGTCAAAAAGCGCCTACACAAAGAATTTGAACAATTACTTTTGTTATGTTAGAAAATTTATAGGATCTTTTAAATTTATCATAATTATGTCTACATGCATACTTCGCATTACACGTTTACGCATTATGCCAACGTAGTTTTCTACGCTTAAAATTACAGGATTACAGATTATCCTAAATAATCACTCTCAATTTGAAAACCAATTTATATCAGTTTCAAATAAAATCACAGTAAGTATTCTTGTAAAGTGAAAAAATTAAATTAAAATATAATTTACTATATTATTTCAACTACTTTTAATAAACCGTTCTAAAGTAGACACATATTCTGCTTTCTTATAATATTAAATTCATTTTTGCAATTAACTAACCGATTCTACTGTGACTGCAGTGTTTGTGTATTTGATTATACTTTAATTAAATTCTTTAATCGTAGCCAATTCGTTTAAAGTTAATTAAAGGAACGAAATGAAAGTAATAAGATTTTCTGAAAACGATATTTTGAACCGTTAACTAAATTAAGTGCAAGAATTATAATTATATCTTTCTAGCTAAAAACTTAGAAGTTAAGGTAGAAGTGAACATAACATCTAGCACGCTATACGTTATCGTAAACAGAAAAATTAAAGAAGTGTTTCACTTCAAGTATCAGATTTTTCAAATACCTCGTAGTAGATTCTTGTTAGATATATATGAAATGTAAATCCAATATAAATGTTAAAACATAAACGCAATTCAGAAAATATTTCCTCCAACCGCTGTAGTGCGCCAGTCTTGACAATAGACGTGACAACACGCGGCAAGTTCAGGCGCGCCGCAAATTCAGCAGCACAAATTGCCCTTTTCACTGCGAGATTACATCATGCGGGAGCCGAGTGAAATGTCAAGCGGAGCCGACGGCTGCCAGACGCGCGGATAATGGCGCGTCGGCCGCGTGATTGGACTCCCCCACTTACCCCGCCCGACCACCCGCGGTTCCTTTGTACGTCCGTCACTCGCAACCTCGACCCGACGTTTCATTTCATAAACTTCTCTTTGTTACAGCTCGACGCGAAAAAAAGCCCGCTGGCGCTGCTTGCCCAGACTTGCAGCGCTATTGGAGCTGACTCGCCGAACCCCAAGCTCATCTCTGCTGCTGAAAAAGCCAGCAAAAAATACGAGGAGAAATCTCCCGTCAGCAATAAGCCAAGCTTCAAGCCTTATGAATCGTGCCTCACTTCGAGAGAAAAGACTAGAACACCAGAAGATAGAGCCTCCATGAATGGACTCTCTAAAACACCACTGTCATCGAAGGGTAGTGCGTCAACCACGCCAGTGCAGGCGAGATGCGGCAGCAACCAAAGCTCTTCGTCACAAAGATCGCCACCACCAGCTCATCGCAAAACACCTTCTGAAAAGTCAGATGAGCGTACCAGTCCGCCCCGAGATTCACCTCCGGCCAAATCTAACTCTGACTCTACTAGCAGTTCATCTGCGTCCAAGTTACCGTTTACGCCCAACAGTTTAATGGCCAGCGCCGATACCAAAGAGCCTTCAAGTTTCAAACCTAGTATACCTACGACTTCGTCTGCTTTTCTTGGAGGGCTGACTCCATCTGGTTTTCCTCTACAAATGGACTTGATGACAAGTAGTTTGATGGCTGCACAACATCATGCGTTAAAGAATGGACTGAATCCGTATCTAGCGTACGCAAGAATGAAAGCCCCTGGCAGTGACCTAGGTATTTGCAGGGATCCGTACTGCACTGGCTGCTCTCTAAGTTCCCATTTGCTCAAATCTGCAGTTTGCCCAGCTGGTTGTGCTCAGTGCGACCACGCAAAGATGCCTTTCCATCTCCCCACTGGCCATCCTGCTGCTGCTGCTTATGCGCACGCTCAGCTAACTGCTCTAGCTGCAGCATCTCAACTGCCATTCGTTTGCAGCTGGATGGCAGGAGACTCCGCTTACTGTGGAAAGAGATTCGCATCGTCTGAAGAATTATTGCAGCATCTCAGATCGCATACTGCGACAGGAGAATCTAGCCCAAGTCTTTCGATGCTGAGCGCAACTCATCCATTACTGCAGCGGACTTACCCAACACCTCCATTGTCGCCGTTGACACCGAGGTTCCATCCATACAGCAAACCTTCTCACTTGGTATCTTCGCCGCCGCTACCGTTCGCCCTACCCCCGCATCCATCTCTGGCGGCTTACTTCCCCCCGTACCCACTATTTGGACCGCGACCTCTGCACCCTTGAGGACCGTCGGCGCTCCACGTGAACAAGAAAGGGGGCGCCGACCGCTAATGCCCATGCCAAAAGGACATTCGGAACTGAAGATAGTGTAAATATATTTTTAGTGTTCTTCAGGTTTCTAGTCGGCTCATATCATCGATGGACAGCGCCCGCGCTGCGATTGCTGTGATCTCTAACTTGTAATTCATAATATTATAATGGACTGAACGTTCCGCACAAACGTGAACGGTACAATTTGAACACGCAGGATTTCGTTCTATCTATCAAGATTAATATTTTTCAAATATCTACTATATTTAATGCATGAAAAATCGTTCTTAGCGCAACAAGTGAAATAGCGTTTTCAATTAACGTTTAACTTTGTGTATAACGTTAAATTTCACGAAGCTTATATTGGACGCTCTATGATAGTGAACTTTTATTCTAGTTAGATTAACAAAATTTTTATGTACCAAAAGTATAGATTGTAATTAAAGTAATTTTAATTTAAGTTGTTGCAAATAATTAGTGAGGATTGTTAATTGTGTTTGTATTTTTAATTATCGAGATATTTTGGGTAAATATTTGTTTTGGTGACAATGATTGCTTACATAATAATCCTTTTAGACAAATTAAGATGCATAATAATTATTAACAGACAGATATTTACGCGTATGTAGAGAAGTTGCTTGGTACATTTATCAGTAATTCCCAATATATGTAATAAGAAAACATTTAGTACAACGTGCAATATTTAAACATCACGTCACAAAAGACCTTACATTGTCACTCTAATTAGTTTTGTAAAAAGTGCAAATTACCTGTGCTACAAGAACTAGAATACAAAATCACTCGTGTTACCGCAATACCTATATTTTCAAGTTTCAAAATGAGAGAATAAACAGAATCTCTGACTTGTTTGCTTTTTGGATAAACGCTCGCAAAATTAGCACTATTTTATTTGTAACATAGAGCTATGAATGTTTGTTTCTGAATAAAACATAGATGTACGTATCTCTAAAGAACGTTAAATGACTGTACACACGTAATAGCAAAGTGTCTGTTGAAATAATTTGTTGTTATAAAGGACATAAAACGAAAACAAATATACGTAAATATTTAATTTCATTGCCAACTTTAATTTCATAAACCCAATTTAAAGAAAAATAAATAATTGAACCTTTCACAATGTCAATGAGATATAAATTACGAATAAATTTCGTACTGTCAAGAATAAAATAAAATGCCGCAGTAGCACCATTTATTTTAAATACTAAACGATAAATTAGATAGATAAGATGGTGGTAATAAATTGACTTGAATGAAAACTCGTTTTGATTGTGTTGACATCACGGCTGCTACTGAATAAATGGATTCCGGGTCCGAGTCCCTTACCGGAAGATTCAAAAGTATCATGTTACTTTTTATTGCTTGGAGAACGTGTAAGATAAACTTTAAATGGAAGAATTTATGAAAACGAAATAATTAGATAAAGATATGATATTAAATAACATTTAAAATATTTAAGGTTAGTAAAGTTGCGATTTGGATTGGTCTATTTTTGAGTTACCATGAAACGAAGACGCCGAACGTTTTGCTCTAACAAGCTCTATGATAATAAAGCATTAACCCACATATCACAATACTAAGTACTTGAATAAGAAACTAGTATTCATTACATGCAGTTACGAATGTTTCCTCTTCATTGCGAGAGATCTTCAGATGTTTTATTTACAGCAATTCAAGTTACAGCTGACTTGGAAACCGAAATACTTGGCTAATAACCACGAATAATTTTTCTTCCCGCTCCGTGTAATATAACTCATGAGCGTGTGTCTGTAATTAGGAACGTTGCGGCTTCCACAACAATAAATTATGAGCAATTTATCTGTCTGTCTGTCGCCATACATCACCAGGCGCGGTGCATTTACTAGCGTTGAAATATTATGACCAATGTTGCACCGAGATGGAAGTTAGTTGTGAATCATATGAGTGAAACAGTTGAATCACGCCACACGCAGATTGCTGAATGGATGTTGAAGTCTTTCATTATTACTTCCTTGGTTTGTTTTGAAGTCTCTTCCAGATTTAATTTTGTTGACTTGCGTTGCGTTCTCGAAAATTCTCGTTCAAGTTGAAATTGGCAAAACAATTGCAGTTGCTACAATCAATTCCTTATATACTCTTGTTGTTAATTTATATATATCGACACCTGAAAGTATTACGAAATCGATGTTATATCCATGGATACGATATTTAGACAAGAATGTACAAAATATAACTTTGCCATGCCATGCCAAGCAACAATGCAAATTAACTTACTCTTTATTATTTCATCAAATCTAGCGGCCATCTTTTATTTCAGTGTTACTTAACGATTTTTTTTCTTTATTTTTTAAAGAATTTTATCTTTATAGATATGCCACCCTCGTCTGGGTGACACTGAGATACTACAATCTAGGTTATAGCTAATACAATTATGTTATACAACATCCTGGCCTCCTTGGACATGCTTAACGATTATTGGAGACGTTAATGTAACACAAACAAAATATCTACAGTGGACATCTTTTTAAATTACTTTATAGATTGGTAATATAGTATCATGACATAAGGTCGAAAAAAACTGGTACGTTAAAGCTTCGTTAATTGAAAGATGTTATCGTCTTCTAGTGTATTGCCACTTCAAAAAACAGTGATTCAGAGAGCCGAATGTCAAAACTAAATTAGAAAATGAGCTCACCATAGTTATTGCTATTTTGTTGATCCAATTTATTGGAAAGAATATTAAAAAACTAATTTCTTTTACCGGAAACAGAATATCAGTAATAACACCACAAGTTCAGAGATAAAAGAATAACTTGACAAATGAAGAAGGTTTATTTAAGATGCCAAGTGACTGGACACGCCGGTCCATAGTGCCACTCAGGAATCTTTTAAATCGCAAAGAGTTGAATGGCACTGCCACTGCTCCCGTAACCCTGAGATACGAGTTGACAGTCCCATTAGCCTGTAATTTCACCAGCACCCTTCAAAACGGAACACAGTAATGCTCACATTACCGCTTGGCGGCAGAAATATGTAAGGAGGCATAGGTAGGTGAGGTATAACAGAAATGGGTAACGTACTTCTTAATAGCTCTTAAATATATTAAATGAAAAATTTATAATTATGATCGACCTTCATTTGCAGGTAAGTTCGTTCAATCACTAATTGTATTTATACTTGTAACACTAACACATAAGTTGATAAGTCTCATGTGCCTGTAACTTCATCAGCACTCTTACCCTTCAAAACCGGAAAACAGTAAAGCTCACATTACCGCTTGGCAACAGAATTAATTACAGTGGCTCTACTTATCTAGGCGAACTCTTTCACTAGAAGCTCTACTGCTACTACCAGTTAAATAGGTACACTAAAGTTAGCAGTGGAGTTTCTGGTCGTACATACTGCAATGTGTGTAACAAAAACTTTGTGTTGTAAAATGGTATTTTAAAGTTACACGTTTTACTTACTTTCATACCAATCATCCATTATGATCTTGACCGTTCTCGATGACTATACACGATTGTTCTCCATTTTCATGTTTCATGATAGGTAAAATAGAATATATACTTGTACATTAAAACGAAAAGCACTTAAAAAAGTTTGCTTTTTAAAAAAGCACATAAGCACGCTTTTCAATTAATGCGTAAGCGTTGGTCAACGTGTTTAAGTTTCAAGTTCCGCCATCTATGTTTCCTAAAAACAAATTAATTCGTCAATGTGAATAATAATTTTATAAATAAAAATAAAACTCGTGTTTTATAAATAAACTTACTTATCTTAAAGACTTTAGTGATCTACACTTGCTTTTCGCTATCAACACAACGTTGCATGCTTTTTTAAACATAAAAGTCCATGCGCTTTAACATTTTTCTAAACGTCAATGTAAGCTTCAAACTAAAAAGCGTTTAAAAATGCGCTCTTTTTTATTGAAAAGCACAACGTTTTAACATTTAAAAAATAAACAGTTTTTCCCATCTCTACTCGTACATGTAATGACATAGAATTCCTATATTAATATATCCTAACTAAAATAATGCATTTTGTAAATAATAGTACTTTTACGAATGAAAGTGCTGATCTTACACAAAAAATCACGATTAGTTTCCTAACAGCCGAAGAGCTAGACAACAACAGCAACTCACACACTCAACATAGCCCCGCACTAGGGAAACCCTGAGTCGCAGGTGCCATGACAAACGCATAGACAAATAGACAACAACAAATTACACCCAAACTCACGAGAGAAATAAATGTAGGCCATACGAATATTTCTCCCGGTCCGGGAATCGAACCTGAGACCTCTGCGTGGCAGTCCGGCATGGTAACTGTTCGGCCACGGAGGCAGTTGAAACAAAAACAGATGGAGATATTTCTCTAAAAGACCGGCGCATGATCAGGACCATTTCTTTAACAGCAACCGACATGAAGAACGCAATTATGAAATATGTTCATTTATCTAGAAAAAGTTAGGATTTATGACCGCGCAAATTAGTTAAACTATTTCTTTTGAAGTGACATCACTGTGCAAATCAAAGGATTTAAGGCGTGTGTAGGATCAAAGTGGTGTTTTAATAGGTTCTTTAAATCAGTAGAGTTATTAGACGCTTCCGTTCTTGTTTTACGAGGCAATTCATTGCGCCTGCGCAGGTATGGCCGACAGGTGCTCCTTGCTTTAAGCTTATTGAAGTTTCATTTTTAAAACATGTATCTTCACTTACTTGGTATCTGTTACATATTGTGTACTTTTTAATAAGCACTTCGATTGTTAAAAAATATAATATTAGAAATATGTTATATAGGTTAATACACAAAATTAACGCTACCAATTAATTATTCTACATACACAACTAGTTCCGCGCTAATAAAAATAGACACCGCATACATAATTATCCTTCTACCCACGACACCATTCACACTACTACATTAACATGGTAAACTGAGCAAGTGACAACAATTTATGACATAACGCAAGATTACCACATTAATAAGATGTTGAATGCGCCCACGCACACACTTCCCAGCTATGCGAATTAATTACTAAATCTTTATTTATTGCTGTTTATTTTTAATCAATATTTATGAGCAATAACACAACATTCGTTTTGTGTTTGATGATGTTAAGATTTGCTGGATTTCAAAATATAAAAATTCGAATTGGCTATGGGCGACCAGCGATCCATTGGACTACAATACTAGCCCAAAAGGAAACACAAACTCAGGAGTATCCTGGTTATGGTAAATTAAATATACTAGTTTTTTTTTATATAAAATCAAGTGACAGGACGAATAAGTCGTGTGCCTGATGGTAAGCTACACGTCTGTCCATAACAGTTGCAGTGCCACTCACAGCTTTAAATGAATATAATGGATCTTTGGTCTAATAAGACATCATAGCTTCTGCGGGAACATCGTCTACTTAAAGTCGAGTATGCAAGAATTTTTTTTTCGACAGTCCTTGAAATTCCTCAAAAGTCATATATTTTATGTCTCTAATAAAATCCATATAAAAATCAAAGTCAAGAATTATGCAAGGTTATATTTTCTGTTGAAGTAGTGCTAAACAACATTTTGATAAAACATCTTAACCTTTAGCGTATGATGAAAGCGTTGGAGTGAACTGTCCAGTATAAAATTGTGAAATTGTACGCGGTAACAAACTTAATCTAACCTGACGCATGCGCGCCGGCAGCTTCAAAGCAAGGTAGCATAATCACTCTTCCGCTCGAGAATACGATGCTTATCAGATGTCATTGCTCATAGCGAATATTGTCGGCGACTGTAGCGGTCTATAAATAATGCGATTTGCATATAGGAGAATAAAAGATAAATAGCAAACAACATAGAAATAAATATACATTGAAACTACATATTTATTACTTACTAGGTTTTAAAAAAAAGATGTAAACTGCAAGGAATTTTTATTTGTCACAATCCAGTACAGTAACTTATAATTGTGTCTCTCATTGTATAAAAGGTGTAGTCCTTATTTTAAAAAAACATGTTTTTTGCTAAATGATACCACATTTCATCATAATATCTTTCATTATAAACAAATTTTTATACCTTCGATTTGTATTATTAAACAATGAAAATTTCAAAACACTGAATTTATTCCGTACTCGTTGTTTAGCAAAAATATCATTAATTCAACTATAGGTATAAATAATAATTTACAAGGAGATAATTCACTTTTACAATGAACGTCACAATTAATATTAACTAACTAAAAATATTGAAAAGTTTAAGCTTCGGGCGTTTTACAATGATAAGAACTTGCAACTACGTCTTAATAAATTTCTCATTAGAAAACTAAACTATATTCGGAAATGGCCATGTCTCGAGCAAATGCAATGCGCAAATGCACAGTGTGATGGCGAGCGTCAGGCAGGGGCGGCGAGATCAAAGCGCGCGGCTTGTTTGAGGTGTCTTGAACCACACGCACCACCCCGCATGACTCCGCTTCAGTTATGCGAGTCGCTTTACGCGGGGTTGTTACTGCCGCTGTCATGTGCGAAAGGTGGTTTGATATAATATAAAAAAATGTAAAAGTAGAGGGGAAATATTTACGAGACCTACCTTAGGCGAACGTACTGGACTATGGCCGAAACTCTCGCGTCAGGCTATTTTTAAACAAACACACGCACACACTCAACAGAGCCCCGCACTAGGGAAACCCTGTGTCGCGGGTGCCATGGACACACACATAGACAACCACAAATTACACTCAAACTAAAGAGAGAAATAATTGTAGGCCATACAACTATTTCTCCCGGCCCGGGAATCGAACCTGGGACCTCTGCGTGGCAGTCCGGCTTGGTAACCGTTCGGCCACGGAGGCAGTTACACAATTGTGGGATTTACATGGATTTACAATTAAGAGAAGCATATAGTAAAATAGAGGATATACACTGAACATCATACGATGTGAAAACATGATTCCTACAAATTTTTACGATAGGAAAAAAAAATAAACTTCGTAATTTTACAAGAACACCGCTGTATCCAATATGTACTTTACATATACCAATAATTTTTTATTATATTAACTGAACTAAATAGAAGACGTGATACATTTTTCAAATGTTTTCGTTTGTAAAAAAATAAATTCTAAAGTAAAGCCAGTGTCCCTGTCGCACGACTCAAAGCAAAATGATGAATTCGAGCTGAGGTAGTATCGACTCTTAAGGTGTTTTTGAAGTACGATTGTGGATACAAATACTACGACATGCATAATTCCAAAGGCGGATAAGATCCACAATCTGAGCAACCCCAGAAATCGCTATACGGACGGTTGCAAATGATATCAAGCTACACATTGACGGATCTTGTTCCGTTTCTCTAGAAGCGATATTTGAACAAAAAATTACAGCTTGATATGCTGTTGACTGTACAAGTGACTATGCCTATTAACAAAATAACGTCTACTGAATGGAATGTAGAGAGTTGTAATAGCAATTACTTTGTATTCTATTGGCATCAAATATACAACTATCCTGTAGTAAAATAAATACACAGAATATCATAAAATTACGTCATTTTAGAATACCGTACTAAACTTAATTGTTAGTCAAAATCAAAGTCAAATAATGTTTATTTCATGGGTAAGCAAATTACACTTGAAATGGTCATACTGACGCCTTTAAACTCTACTGCTCTTTCGTAACGCAGATTCCCCTGAGAAGAATGAGTAAGAAACTCTAAGGGTTGCTCTTTGTAAATATACATTTGAATACATTTATCATTGCAGTATTTAATTTAAACTTCTTAGATCGAGAATACCTGAAACAGTTAAACTAGTTAACCACGGGTTTTTGGCATTCAAGTACGCAGAAGTTATACAAATAACCTTTAGTATAAAGTTTTTGTTTCACAATAGTTTTAAACCTCGTAAATGGCAAATTTTTAATATCAATCGGAATCTTATTATAGAAGCGTACATATTGCTACTTAAATGAATTTAACACTTTATGAAGACGACTATCAAGCTTATTTTGTTCCTCGTATTAATGTTATGTCTGTTACTATTTTTCATTAAAAAAAATTGTGTTTTTTCTTAACATAAATATACTGTTCATAATTTACTGTTAATAAATAAAATATACTGTTCATAATATTTTCATAAATGTACTGTGACATGTTAAACACTTGTTCACATAAAAAACAATTTAATTTTCTTCACGACGCTTAGTTTTAACACAAAAAGGATCTTCTTATCGTGTCAATGGCATACATCTTGCCATCGTGGTGAAAGGATATGCCAATCGGCGTAAGATATTGTTGTTCAGGGTGCGCCAGACCAGAGAGCACAGGAAAAGAAAGTACGTACATACAGGATGGCAAACATTCATTAGTAAAAAATGTTCCATCAGTTATTAAGCAAATATTATTCTTCTCTCGCTTACAAATTTGCACTCACTTCATTACCGTTTTTCTATAGTGTGTATATTTACTTAAGTCTTGTTTGAGAATCAGTGTTTGATTTATTGAGTGATGGTAAAGAGATAGTTTGTATTACAGCCACACTATTGTTCATATTTTATGGTGTGTTTAGAGGGCTACGATTGTTAAGTGATTTCTGATAATTGAATAATAGTTTTTGTGTTCATTTCGCACCTGCTATGAAACACAGTCTTAACTGCAAAAAATTCTGAAAATTACCTTTTTAAAAATGCAAATTTGTAAAGTAAAACACAGTAAATTTATCCATTCCTTCATTTTTCCATAGAGGGCGCCGTGACTATTGAATAAGTATCACATTTAAGAGTCAAAGGTGATCAGTAGCCCAAAAAACAAAAAAATTTAACACATTTTAATTTTTATTGAATTGATACTCAATTATTTTTCAGGTGAAATTACTCTACTAGTTTGTTATAATTATTAATACAAAGAACGAACACTTAGAAAAAATTTCTTCGATCTGGCCGGATTCTAACCGACGTTATCTAGCATACCGCGCCAGATGCTGTACCAACTAAGCCACGGAACGAACCAGAATTTTAACACATTTTATAAACATTTTACAAATTTAAGACCAAGCACTGTTTCACCAAAGATTGAAGTGGTAAAGGTTTAGTAGCAGTAAAACTCCTCGTAAAAAAGGTAATCCAGGGATTTACTGCCACCTTACCTATTTCTGCCGCTAAGCATAACGGGATCATTGCTACGTTCCGGTTTTGGAGGGGTGCTGGTGAAATGACAGGCACAAGGGACTTGTCAACTTATGTCTCAGAGTGATGTTCGCAGTGGCAGGACCCCCAAGATGTTTGCGATATAAAGCTCTGCGTGGCACTGCAATTGTCATGAACAGGCGTGTCACTTACCACCAGGTGCACGACTTCTGCATCTCATCACTTCGTATCATAAAATAAGGTTTGATTTAGTTCCACACTTTGGAATCATATTCAAATATTGTCATCTAATGTTTAGGAAATTCTTTTAAAATTGAGCTGATGCATTTGCAATAACTCATCAGGTCAGGAAACTTCGTCATTATGGTGTGGCGGGACGTGATCTCGACCTTCTTAAATTGTATTTGCGTGGTAGGGTACAGAAGGTCGTTGTTAAGGGTACGAGATCATCAGGGCCGGCAATTAGCATGGGTGTACCATAAGGTTCAATTCTAGGCCCATTTTTGTTTTTAGTTTATAATGACTTACCTAGCCTTATGGAGGGTATAAAACATGAGATAGTAAGGTTTGCTAATGATACTTCCTTATTATTTAATGTTAAAAAGCACCAATGTTCCTACGACGATGTGAACATTGCTACATCTAAAGTAGTTGATTGGTTTGCTGTTCATGCTCCTTAATAAGAAAAAAACAAATTTTGTGAAATTTACATTACCCAATGTTAGAGAAACGGTTACAAACGAAAAATTGAGTCTTGTGGATACAGTTATATTTCTAGGTATAACGTTAGATACTAAAGTGCAATGGGGTCCCCATATAAGTAAGTTATCAAAGCGGTTCGGCTCTACAGTGTATGCGATTAAAAAAATAAGGAAACTTTCAGACGTCGAAACCACTAGATTGGTTTACTTCAGCTACTTTCACAGTCTAATGACATACGGCATTTTGCTTTGGGGTAATGCCACCGATATCAATAGAATCTTTGACCTGTAGAAACGTGCAGTTAGGGTAATTTACAATCTGGGCCCCAACGTATCTTTGAGAGATAATATTAAGGAAATTAACGTTCTTACACTAGCCTCACAGTACATTTATGAAAATGTAATTTATGTTAAAAGGAATAGTATTTCTTTATGAAAAATAGTTACAGACTTATGTCTGTTTATGTCTGTGTGTGTGTTTATGTCTATTCCTCGTTTTAATCTTATGATTAAAACGAGGAATAGAAATAAACTAGCTTTTCTTGATACTCGTCTTCATAAAGTTAAAAAATCATTTAAGGGGCAATGTATACGCTTTCATAACAAGATTCCGGTTGATATACAAAATTTGCCTTTCACGAGGTTTAAAACTATAATGAAACAAAAACTTTATACTAAAGGTTATTATACAACTTCTGCTTACTTGGATGACAAAAATCCGTGGTAGTAACCCGTTTAGCTCATGGAGGTAGTCTCGATCTCTAATGTTTCAAATAAAAATACATATATATTGTAATTGAATATGTACAACTGTTATTTGAAAAGAGCAACCCCTAGAGTTTCTTGCTCATTCTTCTCAGGGGAATCTGCCTTATGAATGAGCGGTAGAGTTTAACCATGGTGACGATTTCAAGTGTAATGACTATGAAAAAAGATTATTTTGAATTTAAATTTGAATTCATTTTTGTATGAGTTCCATTTAAAAGTAGTTACTTACAGCAGCGGTTTCTAATTTTTACAGTGGATTTTTTTTAAAGTAAGGCGAAGCGTAGGTAATACCTCCCTAACCTAAATAAAGAAAAAAAATACAGAACAAAAGCACAAAAGCAGTCGTTATACAGGATGACGCGAAAGGAAGCCGGAAGAATCATAAACATCCCTGTTTACGAGGGCGTCGCTGATAAGAGCACCCTTTATAGTGTATACTGGATCTGATACCCACCCTAAGTTAAGGAGTTTACTGGCAAAGTGTAAGTATTATTATTAGTTGGAAAAATACTGCTCACAAAAGTACAGTAAGGTGGAAAAGTAAGTAAGTAATATAAGTTACGAAACTTGCTAAGCATAACAAGAAACGAAACAAAGAAATAACATTAATAGCTTAAATAATGGCATTAGGGATAGATAAAATGGATGCAATTGTTCGACATTGATTACAATATCATTAAATTGTTACGAGAAAGAGCTATGACAATGCATTCATATTGATAGGTATTCTTTTCAATGATAAAAATAAAAATAATAATAGTTAGTCACTTCACACTTCTCGGCACAGACCTTCTACAGGCTTTGGCTGTAGTTCCTACGCGGACTACCATCAACATCGTTAAATCAAGTTTTAAGGTATTTTGTTATTCTTGTGTTAAGTGTAGCACCAACCTATTGTTTTTTTTTTTCTGTTTGGCACAATGGTTAACTCTTATGACATTAAGTCGGCCATTTGTACTTTAGTGTATTGTGCAAAAAAGTTTAAATAAATAAATTGTTTTGCTGATGTGCGCAGGTTTCCTCACAAATTCTCATAAATGCAGGAGGAAATTATAGTAGTAGTAGCTCCTTGTGAAAGAGTTCGTCCAGGGAAATACTGCCACCTTACCTACTTCTGCCGCCAAGCAGCAATATGAGCATTAAACGCTCTGGTTTGGAAGGGTAAACGTGCTGGTAAAATTACAGGCACGTGAGACTTTGTCAACTTATGTCTCAGGGTTTCGGGCACAGTTGCATTAACCCTAAGATCTCTGCGATTTAAAGCTCTGAGTGGCACAGCAAATGTTATGGATACGCGCATACCGTATACTAATCACCAGGCGTACGACTTGTTCATAATAAGAATAACATTTACACATGTATATCATAAATTGACCTATCTATACTGTAATTAACATAAAAGTCAACACGTTAACCAACAACGCGAAGAATGTGTACCCTTATAGTTTAAAAATGGACTATAGAAAAATAAATAAGCCCAAGGAAAGCCGTTATTTGTAACATAAATACGTTCAGTTAATAAGTTATGCTGTTAATTGGCTTCATAAATACTGCAAGTTAAACAAACAATCTGTCTGTGCATCCACAGCTTGTGATGCCAAGATTAGATACATTGTAGACACGGCATCTAGAAAATTTTTGAAATCCGTTTCCATGATAACTTTTTTTAGATATCTCTTTCTGGTTTGCGAGTTGTGGATATTTTCTGTGATTCTCGGAATTTGTACTTAAAGTATCTAAAACTTTGGTTAACCCCGCCATTAATTAGTGAATAATTTATCATTATTATGTTTCTCTCTTTTTTATTGTTTAAACGTATTTTGTTTTCTATTAATTTTTGGTACAAACAGTAATTACATAACAACTAACAACAAAAAATTTATGCTATAAGTAAGGAGTACCCAATATCACATTTAAACTGTAATTACATAGGCTAAAAAGATTTAAGAAAAAAACACGTACGTTTTTGAAACAAACACGCATAATTAAACCCTGGATGCTTAAACAAATTTGTATAGAAAACTAAGGAAAAAGTCTAAATAACCGGGGTGAGATTATCTAGCTCTAAATCAGTATTGTGTTTCCTATAAGTTGTTGTAAATACATTTATAATATATATACATGTACACACTACAATATTATTTACTCTCCTTCTTCTATGGCAAACGACGACTAGCTACTTTTTAGTAATATAATATTTGGATTTTTGCATTAAAAAATAGTGATGATTTTATTAATTAATGACGTGCGCCTGTCACTAGCACATAAACGTCTGTTTATGGTACAGACGAAATTACAGGCACACGGGACTTTACAACGTATGTCTCAGGGTGATGAGTACAATTCCTACTTTCTTCACATGATAATCCTTAAGGCCAACTTTGAATGACGATTTTGCATACTTAATATTTCATATTGGGTACTAAAGATTGAAATTAGGCATATACAGCCAAGTTGTCTACGAAATTAACAAACAAAAAAGTTTGTTAGAATTAGGTTAAGTGGCAATATAGCTTGCTTACTTCTACTCCGTTTCGGTTGTGCAGGGTTAATGGTGCTGGTGAAATTATAGGCCTTGTCAACTTATGTTTCAGGGTGACGGGCGCAGTAGCAGTGCCCCTCAGATCTTTGCGATTTAAAGCCCTGAGTGGCACAGCAACTGTTATGGATAGGCGAGTCGCTTACCACCAGCCACACCACTTGTTCGTCCTGTCAGTTGGTATCATAAAAAAAAGTTTTTTTTTCGTTATCTTTATTTGAGTGCCAATTTACTAAGTGTACTATTTATCACAGATGAGGGTTAAAAAGTTAAAGGTAATGCATACAAAATAATGTCAAATCAATTCATCTATGGTCACATGTACAGTTTACCAAGAATAATGTTGACGAGACGAGAGTCTAACCGATCGTAAACAGCTCCTTGACGATCTTTGCGCCACCGGCGGTGTTTTATTTACTGTGTACACATGTGGCTCACATGGGAATTATAGAGTCTACCGCAGCCACATAACCGTTTATCTTGAAAGCTCGTTTCGAAACCTATAACCCATACGTAGACCATATTTGGAAACCTAATACGAAATTCATATTCCTGTGTGAATTTAAATTACGGAACAGTGTGGGAAGAGAGTGTTGCGGCGTGCAAGAAGGTGTAGTGACAAAGATAGACAAAAGGGATGCTTAGAGAGTTCGGACACGTAGAGAGAATGAATGAAAGAAGACGAAACAGATTCATAAGGCGAGTGTGAGCGGGCAAGTTGGTACGAGCCGACCAAGGCGAACTTAAATCTAGACCTAGGCTTGGGTTCCACCCCTATGTTGTGGATATTCCTAAGATTCGCACGAAGCGTCATGCTTCCACATTTATATTGCGAGCGGCTATGGAGTAGAATTCCCTGCCTGCAGACTTGTTCCCTGAACGTTATAACTTGGACCTTACTGCTTGGCGGAAGAAATAGGTAAGGTAACATACTTCCCTGGTCGAACTATTTTCAAGAAAAACCTTTCCGAGACGAGGTATGCATGTGCATACCTAAATAATGCTTTTTCACTCTCCAGCACTCCAACATCCAATGTGCAATTACATTTTATTAAAAAAAACTTAGAATTACCAAATTGAGGCCATCCTAAGGCGCAGCGCATACCGCGAACGCAGCTAACTAACTTAGCTTAGCTCACGTAGTTGCATGCAACCAGCTATGCCAGCTAAGTTCCTGAAGGAGTGCAATTCTTTGGCAGCCAGGCAGTATGCGTACCGTAGAGGTCGTTCAACCACGGTTTTAGTGCGTGATTTGATACGATGAGTGCTGTATGCTCGCGAGAGTCTGCAGCAGGTAGCTGTCATTTTCTGCGACCTTTCGAAGGCCGTGGCTCACCATCAGGTACTCGCCGCAAAAATTAAATATTTTGATGTTCAGGGTTCTGCACTAAAACTGCTTTCTGACTTCATGTCAGGCCGATGCCAGGTAGTCACAGGAGATAGAGGAACAGTGAAGTCAGGGCCACTGAATCATCGCTCTCGAATATAATGTTATCCCCTTCTGAACGACTTACCAGAGTACGTGCGCGACGGACACGTACTGATGTACGCAGATGATGTCGTCACAGTCGGGACCGCACCAAAAGTAGACCTACTACAACAGAGGCTGAATGACGAAGCTGGTGACCTAAATCATTGGTTCAGAATAAATGGTCTTATTTTGAATACAAACAAGAGTAATTTTATGCATTTCAACCTGTCAGGTCGTACCTACAGACAAATGAGAATGAGGGTTGGAGATGCAGAGGTGGCCCAGGTGTACAATACAAGCTTTCTAGGTTTTCAAGTACACAGTGGCCTGACCCGGGAAAGTCACATTGATAAACTGAAGGTTTCGTTTCGAAGAAGAAGGGTTCGGTTTCGAAGGGAAGAGAAAAAGGTTGGTCGTACATGTTTTGTACTAAGGCATATATAAGCTGTGTTGCACTACAACATGGTTCGGAACTGCTATTTCGCATCTATACACTCGCTACTGCAGTATGGTTGTCCGTATCTAGCGACCCGAGAGATAGCAATATATATAGGCTCGACGGCAAGACCAGGGTACAGCGGGCGTTCGGGCCAAGCCCTCCGCCAGTCATAACCCTTTGCGTCTCGGGTGGGCCCGGACTTGAGTATGGACTCGCTGGGGTTTGTGGTTAGCTGCAGAAACGGACATGTTTGCCTGCCCCGGTTGGGTGTGGCCGGGGCGTCTGTCTCGTGAGCAGCTAGCGCGTCTTAGTAGCGGCCTAGTTGAGGGCCTGAAGCGAGGAGACGCGCGAGACACGTGAGTTGCCCTTTATGTTGACATTGTCGCAGGATACTGCGACTGGCATCTCCGGCACTAGCCCGGAGAGCTAGTAGAGGATAAGCTAGATATCCTCTGGAGGAACCGGAGGACATCCGACTGGCCGCTTAGGTTATTGGGAACTGGAGAGACGTCGTTTTCTCTGCGTCGGGAAATGAGCGTGCCTTACAGCTCCGCAACCAATGAGGAGATTTGGTAGTGGACTTGGAGTCGACGGCTTAGAGGTGGCAACTGCTAGTTGTGCAATGCGCAACGGTAAGTGAGCATGCCTACACCTCCAGTACCTATCTGGAAAATAGAAAGGGTATACTGTACGTGCACCCGGGGCGGGTCTCCCGAGGCACTAGCCTCTCGAACGATCGGATGAAGTCAAGTGACAGAGGTCTGTGACAACACTGGCTAATCTGGGGCCAGAACCTGAACTTATAAGGTTCCTGTGCACGCACAGGCTTTAATGCCCTTCTCGTATACCCTCAGGGTCGGTAGGGAGAGTCACTATAATCAAAACTAATGTAGAAAGATATGGAGCTGCTACAGTGTGTGGTGTTGAGTTCTGGAGACGAACCTTCGACTCGGAGCGCATACTTAGAATGCAAAAGTGGGCATTACAGACCGTTGCAAGAGTGTCACAGAATGCATCAGCAATACCTCTTTTATGGATCATCATCAAATACTAACGGTCTCAACGATGGAGTGTTTTCAAGCAGCTTTATATGCCAGAGACTGCTTGAAGGAGTACTCCAGACTCGGAGATGTATATGCGTGCGCATCGTGACATGCGAGCCGGCTGCGGTTTATGCCGCGGCGGCTGGTAAAACATCCAAACCAGTGCATGTAATGGGCACCGGCGTGGCGGTCTACAACCGGTTACCGGATAACGTGGGAAGTGCGCTGTCAAGAAATTAATTCACATTTCTCTTGAAAACTTGGCTTGTTGAGCTATTACTCTACACGTTCGATTATAGTATTGTGTGATGCTATTAATTTATTGTTAGTAATTTGACATAATTGTAATGTAATCGATAATATTTTTATTTGTATTTTTATTTTTTATTATTGTTTTTGTGTAGCTTACATTTTCGTTATTATAATTATTTAATGAATTATTATTAAAATTTAATTATCGTATTAATCAATCATCAAATCAATTTAATTATTCGTTATTGTAAAGCTAAGAAAATACGTAGTAAATAGTGACAATGAAACGTGCGGGGTTGAAGGGCGGCAGAAGGGCGACATATTTTACATAGCTAGCGGGATTGTTTAGTAAGCTCGGTTAGCTTAGTTCACGGTGTGAACCGAAGTATGAAAAGATGCCTCGACTACGTGAGCTAAGCTAAGTTAGCTTAGCTTCGTTCGTGGTGTGGCCTGCGTATAAAGAAGGGCCAAGTCAAGAGTACCCTTAACCGACGAGCGTGTAAAAGCACTGATGCGTGTTGATGAGGCGAAAGATGTGTAGTCAAGACCGTAGCAAGTGGAAGACCGTTGTCACTCCCTACCCCGATGGGAAAAAGTCGTGAAATATATGTATGTATGAGAACTTATGAAAGTCTATTCACTCAGTCAGGTACCCACTACAGAGATCCGCAACATGCCTATAGAGAAATTCGTAAAATCTGCTGGCTCATTTCGTAACTCAGTTGGCTGAGCGGTAGCGCCGTAGAGGCAACAGCCGCTGGTTGAAATCCAGTTGAGTCGAAGGAATTTTTCTTTGCGTTTCTTTGTATCAATAATAATAACCAATTAGTAGAGTATTTTAACAAAAAATAGATGAATATTATGAAAGTAAACAGATCATGATGTTCAATAAAAGGAAAACAATCAATATACATATTTTATTTTAACATTAAATAATTTGAAATGGCGGGAAAAGTTAAACTTTGGATTATTACCGTTAATTAATTAAACATCTAAAAAACGAAAGTGTAACTCCCATGACTGACATGACAATGGCAAAATTCTACTAGAGAAGCCAGAAACTTAAAACTAGAAGTTTAATGTTATAATTATCACAAAATTATATCAAAAAGTAAACTTCTAAGTACCAGGGTATTAGGTGGGAATAAAATATTAATATTTATTCTTGATCCCCTGCATTAAGGATCCGATGGGAATATCGTACATATAAGTACAAAATAAAACGAATCCCCCAGGGACCCGTTTTAGAGGATCAGCTGGAAATAACTCTAAATTTTAATTAAATGTTAAATTAGATTATACAGCATAATCTGATAGAGTTGTATCAATATGCCATACGTGACATTTCTTTGTTTTTTCGCTGTAATACTAGTACCTAGTACGGACTCCAGTCTCTGACAAATTGCACTTATACATATATGTAACATTGGGTCTATAAATAAATGTATTGTAAAGTAAGTATGCATAAATGTAGTAAGTATCACTGGTAGTGTACCATGAGGTTTTGTCTGGAATTTGCACTTGCAGTATAAATAAAATTAAGTAAATACATGTAAAGTAAGTATGTATAAATAAAGTAAGTATTATAAGTAATATACTATGACGTTTTTTCTGGAATTTGCACGTGCAGTATTGTAAGCTATTTTTTTTTCTAATATTGCAAAATTAATGTTCATTTCATACTCGCTTAATGACCTCTGTAGCCCAACGGTTTGCACTATCCTACTCATTTCTATCGTAGTACCGAATTCATATTAACGTCGTCTTAATACCTTATATATACGATTTCTATATAACTTTGCATGTCGTAAATGAAAATATGGTGTGGTGTAAAACAGTAATTATTAGTTAAATTATGTCTCTTCCAAATGCTTTATAATGTAAAAGTAATATAACTTTAATAATATATTTAAGCAAGATGTTTCTAAGCTTCACTAAAACAAAATTAAACACATAAAAAAGCGTAGTTGAGGTTCTCACTTTGTGGTCAGTGATTACTTCTTTCTCAAATTTATAGTATACCCAAAAACTACACTCGTAGTATAAAGTTCTAATTACAACGAAGGTTGTAAAGTTCGAATTTCAATTTTTTACAGCAAACACATTTGTTTGAGTGACAAGTGGCGCCAGTTGTCAGACATGTGAAGTGACATACAAACAAACACGTCCCATCTAGACGTTTTAATGTAATGGAGTTTTGATAGAATGCTTTTTTTAAAGATTTTTTCAAATATCGTAATGGGCTGTAGCGCTATAAGCCGTATTCAATACAAAATTATATATTATGAAGAAGTTTCGTTCATCGGTGTTGCAGTAAAAATCTTAAATAAATAAAAACCTTGAAACTGTGTTATTAAAAAATAAATAATAGGATAGTGCGTCTAAACTACGGCCCGCGGGGCAACATTGGGCTGCGAGTACACAATTCCGACCATAATTTACTTTAACTTAACAAATATAATCAACTCCCTATGAGTAAATGACATTCATATTATGAAACTGAACAATTTAACGTTAATTGATGAGATTTATACAAAAAAACGTACAAGTAGAGACATAATCAATTCACATAATAAAATTGTACATTATAATTATAGTTAATGAGATTTATGCTGTTTTGGATCACGTTTACTAGTAGAAGTGATCAGCAGCGATTTCAAATGCTAATCATTGAAATTGACACTGATTAGCATTTGATATAACTAACAGGTGACTTGATTAGCTTTAAAACTTCTGATATATTCAAGCATTTTCTGCTTACTATTGATTAATGATATTATATATAAATTGAAGAATGTGCTACTAATACTGCGGTTTTGAACCATCGTCCTTTGATACGAGAGCAACAACAAATTAATTTTTTTCAAACATGTGTTTCGTTAGCATCAGTACTTACATACTTTTAGATTTTACCATTATGGATTTTTTATCTAAACATCTGACTTATTCGAAATCAAACAGAACTACTACAAGTATCGATTTTTATAATCAATATTATATTTTCTACAATATCAACAATCTTCGTGTCACACACAGTATTTGTTGCCTGCCAATTTATATAAAAACATCAGTTTTCAAACAAACAGGCTTTCCTGTACAATTTTTTTTTTATGATAAAAAGTGACGGGACGAACAAGTCGTGCACTCGGTAGTAAGAGTGCCTTTCAGAGCCTTAAATTGAAAAGATCTGAGGGACACTGTCACCGCACCCGTTACTTTGAAACGTAAGTTAAAAAGTCCCATGTGCCTGTAATTTCACCAGCACCCTTAGCGTGCAAAACCGTGCCGTTGGCGACAGAAATAGGCAATATGCAACCTCTAAATAATTATTGACGTCAGTGCTTTTTTGAATTGCTGAGATCTTACCGCGCTCCAAAGATTCATATTTTCTAACCATAGGCTTCCTAAAAATTTAGGGTAGTTCTGAGAATATTTAGTCTCATATTAACATTTTTTATTTAATCTTTGAGGACTGATACCTATTATTTCATTGCCAACTTAGCCTTATTACTGACTCAATCACGTATCACGTATGACTTATTTTTTCTGCTATTTCGGAACGGTCATGCGCATCATGGACACCAAATGGCTGGTCAGCAGAATAACAGCTTTAAGAGCATACATATCTGTCTACCGATACGATGTCAACGACTAACCTCATCTTGATTTCTTGCAGAGTTACCATTGGCACTCATCTATTCCGACAAACCACTCACCGTATCCACATTTGAAACTAAAGTTATTGTTTTTATTATCGCTGTATATTCACTGGATTCCACGTACTGGACAGTTTAAGCACGTCTTCACGATTAAACGCTTCGCATTTCGTGATCTCAGGTGTTGCTGTTCGTCGGGGATAGTGCAATTACGCGTAACTAGCATTTGATTATGAATCTCCATTTCGGTGATTTAGTCACCAAATATAATCCGCGTAAATTTCGTGGCGACCAAATTAGCGTGATTTACGGGAAGTAGCCATTGAAATAACAAACTAATAACGTTAAATCCCTCTCCTGCGAAATTTGGTTAGGTACTACTTAAGCGGATATGCACTATCCGCGACGTATTGCTTTTCAGAACGGATTTCTTTCTCCCTTCTAATTACAATTTTGGAACTATTTAAATTTACTTTGTCTCCCATATTAGCACCACGCGTCTTTTATTCGTGGGATATTATTCGAGAACTCAAAAAAGTATTCGAATCATCTAGACAAGCGATCACGAAGCAGAACTTTTTTAGAACATGCTTTAGTTCTCCTACTCACTACTACATGGCGTTGTATACTTTGAGCAACGTTGCATAATTGACGTTTTCGTAAATGTCTGCCGCTCCCGCCAAGATGACGCTACATTACTCTAATATTGATACTTCATGTGAAGAACTACTCTGTTCTCCGCAAGAAGTCACTAGTACATATTTGACATAATATAGTTGTATCGCACAGCACGTGCATTGGATATCTCTGTCGCAAAGAATGTTCTTGAGTCCCGTAAGTACTTACCACCCTTACGCCCTTCGACATTGATATCGCACTTATTGGCTAGTTGCTTGTATGCTCTAAAATTAGCCCCAAAACCAAAAATTATCTGTAATTCAGAAATACAGTATATTAGTTTGGTGGCTTAATGAGATACTAGGTCTTGGCCTTTAGGATATTAGTCGTGGTGCTCCTACCGGTAGGAGCATCCAGTACGAGGAACGAGGAAACGGCCCCAAGGATTAGTGTGGTACTTAAGTTAAAATGCCAAATTAAATATTCTTTAATAATTCTAGCTTTGATAATAAAGAAACCACAAGTGAAAAAGAATCTCCTTATTTACCTAGCAACTCTGGCTGATACAATTCACACATATAAAGTGAATTAAGTAATCCGTAGATTAATTACACTTTATAAATTCTAAAACTTCGAAATTTACAATCAACGTGCCAACCTAAATACAAAAATATCTGCCATAAAAATCCATCACGAATCCATAAAGTTAACCCGTTATTTCCACGAAACAAAACATTGCCGTAGCATATTGCGATAATATGACTATAAAACCGTAGATTTTACGATTTTTTACAGCACGTCGTTGTACGGTTATATGTTTTTAACAATGTTTTTTATTCAGTAACTTGCTGTATGTTGAGGTTATTCATAAATCTTTTATTAAATTCATTTACGAACATCAGGATCATATATCAAGTGTCTATTTCCATTCGGACAAATTTTTCAAGTGCTTCAGTATCAAAGAGTAAAAATGTTAAGACGGGATATCTAATGAATTTGAAATATTTATGAGTTGTATAGGTATTTGATAATATGGCTATAAGTCCTTTATATGTAATTTTTGTAGGCTGTACATTGTACAACATCTAGAAGATTGTATACAATATGCATATGCATAGTATTTTTTACGTTTCTTGCCGATATAGAATATAACGATTAAGTCCACATAGTAAAATTACAAAAGCTTGACATGCAAACATACAGTATACAATGTTTTAAAAGATCACATCATCCTGAACGAAACAAAACTCGCAAGTGCGAGAAATAGCACAAAAATAAACCTGTACGCCATAAAATTGCTACTTAACCCCGAACTCGTCCCATCTAACTGAAGCTAATCACTAAAAACATCTCAAGCATAATCCCAACTAGCGGCTCGGACGATAAATCGTCGCATTATCACGATCTAACGTTAGCACATAAAACACGTATAAACGCGGTAGCTATCGCGGGGTATCGCGGCATCGCGCGGTATTTACGCGGCTGTATTAACGCTCTGTCGATCTGTATCACTACGTATCGACACTACTCTGTTGTTTGTGAGCTGCTTCGTACCGGAGACACACTGATCACATGTTTAACAAATTAATATCATTGTCCTGCATTATCTACCAAAGAGGAGCGAAGAAGGGCTGTTTCACATCAATCTTATAATACTTCATTATTATGTATAAGCCGCGTGGAAATGTCAGAGAAGAACTGTTTTTAAATCGACTTCAATTATATTATATAGTTTTTTTTTTGTGTATGTTACGCGATAACTCCGCCGTTTGTGAACCAATTTTGATGATTCTTTTTTTATTGGAAAGAAGGTACCTCAGATGTGGTCCCATTTAAATTTCAAGAAAATATTCCACCTCTAAGGGTGGCAAACTAGGGAATGAATGACTTTTGAGGTCGGTTTTTTTAACCTGAGGTTAGGTTATCTAGATTTGTATAGTCTCGGATTCGAAACGCATACCAGTTACCGTTTTATTAGTCACCTTCACATCTACATGTACACTTCTGAATATATCTAGAACCAGATTGAAATTAGCTTCTAGTGAATAATAATCTATGGCGAGCGCTTCGTTGTAATCATATGCGCATTAAGAGTAAGTGTACTGGTGAAATTACAGGAACATGGGACTTGTCAACTTTTGTCTCATGGCGGCAGTGGCGGTGTCCCACAGATCTTTGCGATCTAAAGCTCTGAGTGGCACTGCAACTGCCATGGACAGGCGTGTCGCTTAACACCAGGTGTACGAGTTGTTCGTCTTGTCACTTCGTATCAAACAAAAATCGTGCTGTCTTGTAACGCTCTGTGCCCAAAAGATACAACGCGAAATTCATGTCTTATAGTTCCAAAATTATAACAGCCATAAAATTATACTTCATGATTCTCCTATTCTCTTGTAACGTTACCGTCCTTGTCTTTCATATATATTACTGTACAATTCCGTAACACTTTGTCTGCCACAAATAAATAGCAATAAAATTCCATCCACAATCGGCATTTGTTACGAGACAATCTTTATATGTTCACAGTTACCATTGTAGTGTCACATTTAAATACATATTGCTGTGAACGTACTGGGAATTACGACATTACTATCTTACTTTATTTTGCAATGATTGTTTAAAATATTTCCTGACGGAAATGTTTAATAAATATATTCGTACAATATTTATCGAGTTCTTATGTTGTCACGGTTAGTAACCTTCGAAACGAATCTATTTTTTTATGATACCTAGTGACGGGACGAACAAATCGTGCGTCTGGTGGTAAGCGAGACGTCTGAACATAGCAGTTCCAGTACCACTCATCGCAAGATTTTATGGGCACTGCCACTGCGCCCGTCATCTTGAGACGTAAATTGAATTGTCCCATGTGCCTGTAATTTCACCAGCACCCTCTTACCCTTCAAAAGCGGAACGCATAATAATGCTTGGCGGCAGAAATAGGTAAGGTGGCAATACTTTCCTGGACGAGCTCTTGAGCTCTAAATTTTTTTTTTTTCGGATCTAAAAAGGCGTATGTCTGTTTTTTTTTTCAAGCAAACAAATATTTTGGGCTCTTAACTAGTCCCATGATCAGGATTGACAAACGACTGATTAAGCCGCAATAATGGGATCTGTGAGTAACCCTAAAAGTTGGCTGTTTTTATTAGTTTAATGATGTTGGTTACAAAATTTATTTTTAAATTATTTTTTTTCTCGTGCAACCCAGATTTGGTACAGACTCCCTTACCACAAACAGGCTTGCCCGTCCATTAGGTCTTTCAAGAAAAGTATGAAGGCACTTTCTTCGTCTCATCATTTTGTTACGTCATTTTTATTTTATAGTAGCTGTGTACGTTGCAATGTCATGGAAAACGTTTAAAGTCCCAACCCGTCTAATAGCAGCGTGGTGGCATCCTTTACCCTCTTCTTCGAGGACAGCAGCAGTACCCTTATACATACGGGACAAATATGCAAACATACATTCAATTTTATTTATGCAGATATATATTATGTGCACTTGGACGTTATTTATTGTGTGCTATATATTTATTGTGCGTATTTATAATACGTATGTATCGGTATTTAAGTGTTGAATTTGTCTGTTACGTAATAATATTTCTCTCCTTTTCTGTCTGCTGCCCGCTAATTACTTTTGCTTGGATTTGCTGGAAGTGATCTCTTTTAAAGATAAGTTCATCTTCGCTCACCTTTTATAGCTACCCTTTTACCCTTTTTTTTGTTATTTCTTTAGTACATTAAAGAATATATATTACTATACAAATAAAAATATTTTCTTTTTTTTCTGGTTTTCTCCTCACTTTAAAGAACCTTCAACGAAGCTCAATATATCCACAACTTTGGAAAGACTTGTCGAATCAGAATTGACAGAATTTCTATTACATTTGGAAATTTTTATAGCGCGAGAATTAACATCGATATCACCGGCTTATAGATGAATTTGATCGATAAATTAAATCGATAAAACTCGTTGAAATAGATCCGAGCTGGTAGCCGTTAAATTGGGAATCTGTCGATAATTTTTTTGGATAAAACATAAAAATTCCCTTGAATGGATTTTTAAATTCATTTTCTATGAATGAATGGGTATTTTATATGTTTGTTTTCCGAGCTTATTAATGCGTAAGATTTTTGATAAAGATACAGTTTCCTTAATGTATTCGCCGACACTTGAATATGTTTAAAATGTTGATAGCTACCTACATGTATAATTAATTTCAAATTAAATCTTTAAATCACACCTACTGAATAATTATGATCGTTTAGATTGTATCAGTCTACTACAATGTACATAGATACGTTTTTTATAATTAATTTTGTATAATTTTTAGCACGTAAATAAATATACATATTAAACACCAAAATAGACTTGTGGAGATTTCCAAATATTAAATAGTGTAATAAGAAAAAACGTAACTACCTTGAACTTTATTTACATAGAATTTACGTAACAGCTAGGTGACTTCATATATAAATAAATAACGTGAAGGCTTTATGCATTATTGTTCCTCAGAAGCACAATCGATTCTCGTTACTTTAAAAAATCCCGAGGCGCAAAAACTGAAGAACTTTTAATAGTACAATTACATTGTAACATGTTACTAGAAATAGTTGTAAAACCTATCACGTAATACAACAATTCATAATAATAAAAATGTGAAAGAAAAAAAAGCTGTACAAATTACTTACCAATCAACTGGACACTAAATAGAACACCATCTATAAGGCGCAATTATCTGTTCTGTTTTACGAGCAAAACATTGACTATGACTGTACCCATTTACAAACTTTATAGTCGTCTCTCGTAAATGTGATATCTCGACCTTACGGCTCAAGAATAAGGTGGTAATAGAGTTTGAAAAACAGTAGTTGAAATTGGCATTCCAATACCTCAAAACAAAATAACATTTACCGATTATCTTAAATAATAATTTCAACATTCAACCTTAAGATACATGTACACAAGATTGAGACTAGATTCCGGCAATTTAAGTGCCAATTTTGTAATATCGTTAAAGGGAGGCAACCAAGCTCATATAAAACATTGGATATGAGGACATAAAAATTCTTGAAGTGCTGTCAGCGCCCCACTATCGCCATAACATTTGTCAACTGTCAAGCTGTAACGCGGTGGGCACAATTTAAATGATAATTATTATAACGTGCGTGGTCCAGGCTATCGCATTCAGACGAATAAGTATGCCATTTTATGTGCGTGGTTATTTTGGCGGAAATTCGATTGTGTTTTGTTTTGTCTGTCGGTATTTTTATCGGGAATCGATACTTTGCAATGTCGCAATAACTACTGCGACGCTTAGGATGTTGTCAATCGTTGTCATTGTAACTGGGAGATAGCAATTATAAATCAGTTTTGACGTGGTTGGCGCCACTGTATTGCGACTACCGGTTGATAGAGCAGTCCACATGCCGATGCGATTGCAACCACTGCACTCGGACTGCACGCTGGCATCCTGCCAGTTACACTCGTGCCAGGAAGTCCAAACTCCCGAGTACTAGTTTCGGATGCAATAGCGTTGCAGTTGCAAGTACACAGCACAATTTTTTTCATCTTCAGTAATGCTTCAACTTTAAGTAGTAAAATTAAAACCAATGGTTGCAATAGTGTTACCTAAACACGGCAATATATTTCAACATTTATAATAACTACGTGTTTTGCGTTCATTAAATTTATTATCCTTCATACCGAGCACTTATTTATAAAAGTAAATATACAGTTTATTTGCAAAATATGACGTTTACGATCCGTCATAAAAGTCGTTGGCACGAATAAAATGTTTTAGCATTTACGTCATATATCCTGATGTATTTATGAATAATTTTTATTGTGTCATAAAGTTCTATATGGTTCGGAGCTATTCCTAAATTTATTTTTAAACATACTTGGAAGTAAATTAATAAATAAATAAAAGTATGCTAGACATGGCATCTATTTCGATACCTCCAATGAACGCTACGCCAATTTGATTTTTTGATCATATTTGTGTTTTTGTTTTTTCTTCTTCTATTTTTTCTTTATTTTTCTTTCACTAAATTAGTTCTTGTTCTTTTTCCAATATTTTATTGTTTCTTTTTTTTCACAAAATTCGGAGAGCATTAAGAACAGAAAATGACCAAAAAATTAAGTTCATTGAAGGTATCGATTTGTCTATCTGGTACAATGAAGAGCACGCTGCGCATTATACTTATTAAGATTTAAGTCAACTGTATGCAACAGTGGCCTGTTTCAAGAATAGTCAAGTAAAAATGCGTATTTCTGTGTACTCTTCACTGTACTTCTTTTTTTTAATATACCAAGTAATGGGACGAACGAGCCGTGCGCCCGGTGATATGAAAAAAAAACAAATATACGTGATAAAGATCCGAAAAAAAAAGTTTAATTTCCAATTCTCACACACTATAATTATTAGTAATAAATCTAAAAAGACAATAAAAAGCAAACTTTTAATTCTTTTTTTATAATATCAAGTGACGGGACGAACAAGTCGTGCGCCTGATAGTATGCTACACGCCAATCCATAACAGTCGCAGTTCCCCTCAGAGCATTACACCATTAACAGCTGAGAGGCACTGCCACTGCGCCCGTCACCCTGAGACATAAGTTGACAAGTGTGCCCGTTATTTAGCACTATCACCCTTCAAAACCGAAACGCAGTAATGCTGACATCACTGCTTGGCGACAGAAATAGTTAAGGTGGCAGTACTTCCCAGGTCGAACTCTTTCACATTACCCAGAATAAGGGACTTCTCTCCTTTAATGCCTTATTTTAAGCCCTATACTATGACTAGACAACAAATTAACGGAATTTTAGGGGCTCAAACCAAAACCAGTTGATAAAAGGTTTTTACCATGTTACTCTTCTTAAAACATTCTTACATTTCAAACAATTCACGAACGTAGTTATTACGAATCGATTTTCCTACCTATAATGAATTCTAATTGGTGCTGAGCGACATATCAATTAAAATATCCGCTCGAACGATGTTGGGAATTCAGTATTGATAACTGCACCAACGAACTACTAAGTTTTGAGAATCAAAATTATGGATGCGACATATTGACTGTTCTTTCTAATATCCAGTTTTAGAGGGACTGTGAAATCCATAGCCCGTGTTTTGGCAAAATGGTAGACAAAGCTCAGATAACACATTAGGTTTAGTAGACACACGTTAGGTTTAGTAGCAGTAGAGGTCCTTGTGAAATAGTTCGTCCAGGGAAGTACTGCCACCTTACCCATTTCTGCCGCCAAGCAGTAATGTGAGCATTACTGCCTTCCGGTTTTGAAGGGTATGGGTGCTGATGAAGTTACAGGCACATGAGACTTATCACCTCATGTCTCAGGGTAATAGGTGCAGTGGCAGTGTCCCTCAGTTCTTGTCAATTTAAAACTCAGAGTGGCAATGCAACTATTATGATCAGGCGTGCCGGTTATCAACAGGCGCGCGAATTGGTCGTCCAGTCACTTGCTATTATAAAAAAAGGAATAAAACCAGTGAGCGCTCGCTTTGTATCCCCCTATATACATGAATAATTTCATTCCACACACTTTTTTCAACCCAGACCATTTGTCCTTGTAGAGATTGTGACTTGAAATTACTCGTTCCTGGGGTATATAGTCTCACCGTGTTCGCAATACAGTCAAGCTTTTACCTATATGCAGAGAAAAGGTGTCCTTTTTATGATTGCTCATTTGTATACCGACTGATTTACTTACTCTCTCACATGTCAAAATCTGTATGGCATTCCCTGTTAAGCAAGAATACTGAAATTCGGCAACAGAGTAGGCTTTATGACAAGAAAAAGCACTTGACTTGTTAAGTAAAAGGTGTGTCACTAAGCAAACAACAATTTTTAATAGAACTGGGGCCACCTTGCACTCGTTTCCTTTATTAGGGAAGAAGGTATATTCACTTTTTATTTAATTATTTATCCATGGAAAACCAACAGATTCAAACGCTTAAAAACAGGAATGGAAACATATAGATAATTCCAGGTTTTCAGACAAATTTTCACAACACGCACTTGTATAAAGGTAACAACACAATACTAGTAATTATAGCGTCAATGGCGTCACCATTGACGCTATAATTACTCAATAAAATTAAATAAAATGTTTGCTAGTTCACGCTTTAGCGCATCAACATTACAATTGAATATATCACCCATTGCTCAGCTCACTATCCAAATAGCTCTACAAAGAACACTATTTTTTCAATAATTTTTGGCCCCATTATTTTTATTTATATTTATGTTGGCATTATAGATGTATATCCAATTAGGGTTAGCGTACACAAACTTATATAACTTGCACATCATTTTACTGTACTTTAATTCCACACACAATTTAATTGTTTAGATGCATAATTAAATACACAGGCTTATGCATTTTTCTTTGTACAACATCATTACACAGAGTCTGACAAATTCCTGTATAATTAAATTTAACGTCTTATCCAATACCATTCCGATATTCTTCTCCAAATGCAAAATATATGAGCAGCATTCACGTTTAAGGTGCGTTTTGCATTAAATATCTGCTATAAAGCCTTTAAAGACGTAATGGGTTGTACTGGACGTGTTTATATGATAATTTCGAAGTTCCGACGTGAGTTGAATGCTGAATAACCAGGTAGAAATAAGTGGATTATTATCGTATCTTTTTGTTCATATTTGGGCTTTAAAATTTAGTTAAGTTTGAATTTAAAATCCCTCAATACATTGCGTTTTGTTCATATTACAAAATACTTTCAAAATAAAACGTAATTCAATTTCAGTATTGAAACTTTTACATCCATAATCTTTAATCGGCACTTCAAGGATTTATGTTTCGTATAATGAATCCTAAATAGATTATTATTCTATAACGCTATTTCAGAAAGCATCAATACAATTACTTCGCCGTTTTACTTTGAACTTACTATATGAGGTGTCAACAGGACGACAAGGACACATACAAACAGTATATCATTACAAAATCACACAGAGTAACGTATTACAGCAATGTATAAATCAAGGGACGTAAATTCAATTTTATTGTACAATTAACCCGACGGGGCTTTCTCGCCGGCCGTAAATACGCGTAAACGCGTATAAACACTCGTAAATACGTATTATCGTTAAAACGTCAGCCTGCTTGTAAATCTTACTGAATGGCACTATGCCTGTCTTACTACTGTCAAAGAATAATTGTACCGTGTAGATGTAGATGATCAAAAAGTGTGTAAGAGGGATTTAATTAGCGTGGAATTATGTAGCTATCGCCAATACGTACTTAGTTGTTGAAAGTTAAAAATTATAATTTGGTTTCGATTTCCATATCTTCGTAAGACCATTAAAATGTGCATAATATATGCAAACCGGGACAATATTATTTTTATGATCACGTAAAGGAAAATATTACATTCAAATTTAGAGGCATATATTCTATAATAACTATAACAGCGGTTACACATGGCGGCGACATTTAGCAGCGCGTCTGCATCGATTCATTCGCCAATCGTGTACCTTTACACTTTTAATGATTCGACATAAACTACTACTTAGATGCAGTTGCGCTGTTGAATCGATGCAACCGCCTACAAATCGCAAGTGTCGCGACGGAATTGCACGTTTGTATCGCTGCTAAAAGTTGCCGTCTGTAACCGCTCTAAAATATCTAGAAAAATGCTTTAATAAATGCTTAACTTCACGTTTTTCATATACACTGATTGCATACTTGCTATTTAGTACATTTTAACGTACATTGAGCGTTCACAGCTTTTTCCATTGTAGTATACTGGGTCTCAACACTTTATTTCATTGCAAACAAATGATATCGTCTCATAATAGAAACAAGTTTCCACTTACAATTTTATTGTCATATAAATTTCTAAATCTGTCTCTTCTGCTTTATATTCTTTCTGAATTTCATTTAAACGGTATTTCCTCAGACGAACAACTTTCTTAGTCTGCCAGCTACATGATAGCTTTTTATTACTACGACCGGACTTGCACTGTTTTACATAGAAATCGCATATAATTGCGCATACATAATGGGAATAAATTACATTGAAATGCTCACGTTATAATCATAAGTTATTCTCTATAACTTAGAGTTAGAGTTGAATCAGTTCCAAGAATATAACAGTTTGTTCCAGTAGCTGTATCTTACGCACACTATCTTATTCACAAGAACATATAAGTGACAGTTTTTTTATTTTATTTAACGACTATCATAACATAGAAGACTTTCATTGCTAATATCCATTCGTTGGTCCCCGTAGTGGACGCCCACTCTGAACTCTTTAAACTACTACTCAAAATTTTTTATTTCTTTTGAGTACACAGCTCAACAAGGCAAGCGTAAGTAGTAAAGCAACTCATTATGAGGCGTCCTAGGGTGCCTTTGTAATATTGCTGGCAGTTTGAACAGCGCTATAAATTTTCATAGAAAAATATCTGCAATTTTAGACCTTTCACTTTAAATAATTATCACGTTATCGATCTACACTTTGTAGCAGTTATTTTACAACTGCAGCGAAAATTACGTCTGGTTCTTTATTGGTTTCGGTGCGCCATTTTGAGTTAAACGCTCCTTTCAGATTGTAGAATTATGCAGTCGTTGAATGGAATAATACATGTTAATGAAAAAAGAATTAATTTATACCTGAATAATAACTAAAAGAAATTGTGAGTAGTGTGTGTTTTTGTGTGTGCGCGCGCGCGCGTGCATGCGAGTGTGCACGAGGTTTTTTGACGATGTTAAGCAGATTTTCAGTTCAGCAATTCAAATCACATTTAATTATAATATACACAGTAAACATAAAACTAACTAACAATAATAACCTAAAAGAAATATAATTTACGGTACGAGATGTCTACAATAACTTCAGCCAACGTGATACATGTCTTTCACGCGTCAATCGCCATGTCCTAACATGTTTATCCTATTACCTGGTGTCAGGCAACAAATCTCCCTTTGTCCGTTGATCCTCTGCCGACAGTGGTGGAAGGGGGGTAAGGTAAACCCGCCTTCGGATTGAATGCAAACTCGCTCTAACAAGCGTCTTAGCTCCAACGGATAGCGTGTAAATGTAGAGATGGCTTCTGTAAGTTACGTACTGGATAATATTATAATAATATACAGCGAGTATCTGAACATGCACATGTATCCCAAACACTAAACTTATTTAAAGAAGTTCTTACATTTCCGCGATTGCTTTGTGAATGAAATTATTTTTTCAGTGAGCCGTGACGGTGGGCCTGTAAATAGCCCGAATTGTAGGTTTGTTTGAAAAAGCAAATATACGCAATTTTATATCCGAAAAAATAAAGTCCTTTCCAATTGACTAAAGAATCTAAACTTTTCTAAAAAACAGCCGGTATCTAGCTGTTCTTCGAGTCTACGCAGAAAGTTGATTTTGTCCATTTAACTAATAAACTAATAATTAATCAACCAACAAGTGATAGTTGAATTATATTATTAAAAATATTATTTATTAACAATTAATTTAAAAAAAAAACACTCTGTTTCGAATGGAACAGAGTTAAAGAGCACGTCAACTTTGCCATTTAAGATTTAAATTCAACTCTATGCCGCTCGCTATAAGAACGGTCCAAAGTGTCTACCTACATTTGTCATCATCATCAACCCATTTAAACGTCCCACTTCAGGGCACGGGTCTCCTCTCAGGCGAGGGCTTAGGCCGTAGTCCGTCACACTGGCCCAATGCGGGTTGGCGACATTACACGTTTTCCGAATGTTGTGAACCTTCTTTGACGTACAGGCAGAGAACCAAAAGTAACGAGAATGGACACTCTCTGCCCCTCCTTAGCTATAGATACCGCACCACGCCCCGCACATTGACGGTCATATTGACTGAACAGCAACAAGGCTGTCGACGAGACGTTTTCGCGCTAAGACGGTATTGATATTATTGGTACATAGTTTTCATTTATACATTATGAAACTTGTACGTTAATATATAACATCATTGCACGTTACTATTTATAATGGTCATGAGTTGTGCTGTATGCAGCAGTTTATCATAATCTAAACGGGATAAAGAGAGAAGTTCCGAAAGATGAAAAGGTAAGTAAAAAAAACTTATATCTGAGACTCATTCCGTTACTGTTTTCTTCATTTATTTAGTGCAGAGTAATATATAATACAAATTTATTATATCAATATGAGATGTAATATAGTACACCAGAGTTATCGAAATTTCAATTTGTATTGCATAATTAATATAATTATTAACTAAGTAATGATAAAATTGGACACGCAATTTTAAATACCTTGGTTACCTTATTTAAAAGTACCTGTCCAAAATATGACATTTTAGATGCTTTTAAATTTATTTTTTATAAACCTTCAAGATTATTCTAGTTAGTGAATTAACGAAAAATATGACATTGTAAATACCTAATGAACATGTGTAATTATTAGGATTCTATTAATAGATATAGATTACAGGTTCGCGTTAGAATTTTCGCTATGTTGCCGCTCTGACCACGTACGAGAAAATGGTAACCCTGCCACTTCACGCATACATTTGCGCGTGTGCAGATAGCGCCTTGCTGTATGTAGTAGTAGTAGTAGACTTTCAATCGTTGTATGGGTTGCTCGGGGTGTGGTACAGGTTACACCACGGTGTTTTCCTTAACCGAAAAAGTCATGGTAAATATCAAATTAAATTTCGCACATAAATTCCGTGAAACTCGGAAGTGCGAACCCAGAGAGACCGCACACTCGGCCTCTGTTTGAAAGGCGGTAGGTCAAACCATAGATTATCAGCGCTTTACTTACTTTCACGATTAAATAAAATTCGTATTCGTGTTCTTAATAAAAGCTGCTTCCATACTATCACTAATGCTAGTTACAGTGGCAGTGTCACCCTCGGCATCAGGTTGTATGCTATTGATGGATTGACAATGCATGTGCACCTGTATGCAAATAATTGCGAACGTGCTCTATAATTACGACGTTTCCAGTATATAACAAAATCGCAATATTATAACTGGTAATCTTTATGATGTAAAGCCTAGGCGCATGATTTGTTCGTCCTGACACTTAGTATCATAAAAAAATTCGCATTGAACTAGCATGACGAACTATGACCAAAATTAGAGGAAACCCGTGAAGTGGGACCTACAACGGCTTGATGATGATATGCTGCATTCCGTTATCACTATATATAAATTAATATATAGTATGGATTTCGAAAATCGATGTTGTGATGTATTTAATTGTAACTTTGGACAAGTTCCACAAATAAACTTCTTATTGTTATTGAACATCTTACTCATTGTCAAAGAGCAATTACAGAATAGTCCATTTGCAGCTAGATAACTTTTAGGCCGTAATATACTTTTTTGCAACGCATTTGAAACATATTCACGATTTTACTTGCCATTACATTATTTTACTTGCTCTTTCACGTCCGGCAATTTTATTTTATGTGTGACCTGCTTGGAAATTGGGTCTTCGTTTGATTGTTTCTTTAGATGTATCCTTAAGAATTCAACCTAATATCTTTGCGTTCCTTCTTGATCGTTGTTAGACATAAACAATGTCTATGACTTAACTACATACAGATGACTGTGGACTTCATAACCCTCGCTGACATTGTGCTATAACAAGTAATGGCTTAACAAACACATATGTAAACAAAAAAATCTGTTCCATAATAACTATAATAACACATAGTGCATTAAATAGGAACGAAGTTTTATATTGCATGTCTATCTCCAAAGTTCGCGCTACGCAACCCGACGATCCTCAATAGCTATCTGCTTTTCAAAGAAATATACCTTATTGTTGAGTGTATAAGTTACACACTTTGCATTATCTGTGGCGGCACAAGCTGCCGATGACAAAATGTGCAGCGGGGCTTTACTCATTTGTTATTTTTTAATTATATTAAATAAAATAATTATATAAAAAAAATGTGTACATTTTTAGTGAGCGTTACGCTGCTAGACGCGCGCTAGCAACATCTTCTTTTGCAATTTTTGTAATCTTATGTTGTAGAATATAAAATACAAGTCGCATTGCTCGTTTCAATGAATCGTCTAATTTAATGCGCCTCTAAGAGCGATACCACACGGACGGAACCAGTGCGTTGTGACGTCGCAACACTATGATTTGAAAGCACCAAGTGCCACACGAGCAATGCGGTGTCGCAACGTAACGCCCGCCGCGCTGCGGCCGCCTACTTACGCACCTCAACACTCCTCTCCGCTTCGTTTGCTGGCCCCTTGTCCGATGCGCAGGCGATCCGTCGTCACTCGCCGTTTCAACGCACCACGTGGCATCGCTCTAAGGAACAGATTAAAAGAACATGCAACCCAGGATTTCTTATCAAATACGCATTGTGAAAATTTTACACTGTAAAGTGTCAGTCCTTCAGTTCCTCATTGCTTGATCCGCTTCTGCAAGTAGCGTATGAACATCAAAGATTGTCCGTTAAATTTCACAACGTAACATAACAAATCTAACTTCGCACGTTTAGCCTGCTTGTATACAGTACAGTTTTAATCTAGTGTGTTGAAATTTTCATACTGTATTTCAGTCACCTACAATCTCACTCAACGTCGATAAATTAACATGAACTGGGTGTCGTAAGTCACTCCACAAGCAATAGTAAAGGCGATATTTTCGTCGGCACTGTCGTAAACTTGTCGTGAACGACACGACAGCCGCAGAATCGTGTCGACGACAACACGCAACAAAGTACTATCTGTTAATGCCACATTTTATTAACATTTCATGGATTTGTGGGTCGGGTAAAGTTTAGTTTTTGTTAGGTATTAAAACTTTTCACATGTGAAGTACCCAAGTCGTAGTCGGTCTGAGACCTTTTATTTTTTATCTTAAACATTTGCAACACGGCACATTTAAATGAGTTAATAAAAGGTATCCACAAAAATGATACATAAGAAAATAATGCAGTTACTTGAAATTTGAATATACATTTTTGCGAATGTATTGATTGCTTTCTTGATCAGTAAATAAAATAATTATGGCCTTTTCAATTCCCCGGCACAAAAAGCTGAATGTTTATACAACAACAATAAAAGCCACATTGCTCAATAAAACTTTAATTGCCTTCTGTTCCCATGCTATCAGGTTACAGACAATCAAACAAACCGTTTTTATTAGTAGTTCATTAACTGGTTTCATATAAACAGTGCATGTTTTTGTCATGTAAATCATGCTTGGCCATAAACTTCGTTGGTATCGTTTGAAATATTGTTGTGTAATAAACAAACATACGTTTTTCTTGGAACTTGACGGGAAACAGGCGGAATTTATGTAGTTGGATACAGTCTATTTCGTTTTATAGTTAATCAAGGCACATAGCCTCCTTCCAGATGCTAACAATGTGGTTATTATATATGTTTTTAAATTAACTGAGGCTGACGTGTTCGTTTCTGATCCCGTCGGAAACGATAGGGCTACTTACTTTTTAACATCCATGTTTGTATAGGAAATGAAACTATTTTTCCGGATTTAAATCGCGTATATTTGTTTTTTCAAACAAACCGACGTTTCGGGCCCTTTACAGGTCCCATCAGTCAACCGTGACCATGGGACCTGTAAAGGGC
>NW_020653854.1:13465558-13481578 GCF_003589595.1 Hyposmocoma kahamanoa | reverse complement strand
TTCGGGCCCTTTACAGGTCCCATGGTCACGGTTGACTGATGGGACCTGTAAAGGGCCCGAAACGTCGGTTTGTTTGAAAAAACAAATATACGCGATTTAAATCCGGAAAAATAGTTTCATTTCCTATGTGTAACAATCGCGAAAACCTAAGAACTCGATATTCATGTTTGTGTTATTTTTATTTAAATTTATTTAGGGTATGCAAACTGTCAGACAGTCGGTGGACTGTCTGTGTAATGGACATTTGCGATATTAATAAAATATCCTTAATATCAAAGACATACATTCCCATTGTGACATACGGAGGTGAGACGTGGACACTCACGATAAGAACAGTCTATCAGTTAAAAGTCAGGGAGTTATGGAACGAGCTAAGCTCTGAAGGTCAAGATACGAAATGAGGTTATCCAACAGAGAACCAAGGTCGTCTACATAATTGATAGAATAAGCAAGCTAGCAGTGGACTGGCCATATCTGTCGAGGAACCAGTAACCGATGGAGGAAGCGAGTCTTGTTCGAGAGCGAGTTCTTGAGTGGAGACCACGGCTCGGCAATCGTAGTGTAGGATGCCCTTTGGCCATATTGACAGCAGATACGACAAACTGCGGACCGGGCCAAATGGCGCACATTGAAAGACACCTATGTCTAGCAGTAGATTGCGATAGGCTGATGGTGATAATACGTTGCCATCCTTGAGATGGCAAAGTACCTTGCTACTTTGGTGTCTTTCGCTATCCTTCAATCCTATAAACAATATTGCTGCAGTGTGGTAGAAAATGGACTCTTCCAGCTTCGCTATTTGCAATGTTCTATGTCGTCTTTACTGTATTCGCGCTGCTTTTAATTTTGTTATTTACAAACACTGCTTTAACCGCTATTCGACAAAATAAAACAATTCTGGAATATCTTCTAATAAAATATTTACAACGCTCACTAATGTTATAAATTCTTTCATAGTATACATAATATATTATGTATACAGCCTTCGTCCGCTTTTATGAATTCATAGTGTCGCGTAATCACTACTGTACAGTAAATTGAAACAAATTGTTATGGCTTTGGACTTAAAAACATTAGTACGTTTGTGAAACATTTTCGACATCGTTATATCTCTTTCGTACTCAACATCATTAATTATTTCAACAGTAAAGACAATTGTAGTGTTTAACTAAGGACCCCTTATAAACTTCATTTTCTCGTTACATGTTTACCCTTAGGAAATACCCTTACTTTTCATGATTCCTGAAAGAGTTCCAACTGTACTATAGTATTAATGCCTAAAATACTTAAATTTCGCTTTATAAGCTATTTTTCTTTATAAGATGATATAGTACTGCACCTCTGAACATAGTTATTACATACTACTGCTGCACCACAACCGCCTTCTTCTGGACCTATACTTTTGTCCTTGGCCTCTGACTCTCGAGGAAAGAGGCTTCCAACTCCGGGTTTCCACCTTCTCCTATATTTACCTACACACTACATCGCTCATCTTACTCGACTGCACTCTAACACCTTCTCGTATCGTTTTTTTTTATAGAAATGTATTGTTAATTTTATGATTCTCCACTCCGTCAATTCCGTAGTTCTTTATCACTCCAAAGCCTCATAACTCAACAATTCCATCAGGTAAGATGGATGTCAAATGCGCAAAAAAAACATGTTATTGATAAGTCACAGTAGGCAATATGAATGAAAAATGAAAATTCACGTCAAACATGTTTAAGTTTCTGTCGTTTAACTTTTAAGAGAGACAAAGGGCTAAATAGAACAAAGCAATCGATTTTACTAAGGGTCCCTTCTATCACGATCCTTGAAGTTCATTCCACTTAGGGCTGTTACTTTTCCCATCGTGGTAAAGTCACCGGAATGTGATTACAGTAGAATTATGATTAGAGTAAGTATAGTAATTAATTGTCAACGTTAATGAGATTTCTTGCATAGAAAACGTACAAATGTACCCTGATAAACATAATTAAGTTTTTTCTTTAACCAGGAATAAAACATTTTTTGCGAGTGCAAAAACATAACTTGACAATATTACACAAAAAAGTAAACATTGAATTTAATTAAATTCGGATTTCTCACAGTATTTGGTACAGGGTTAAGAGCACGTTTACGATAAGAACAGTCCAAAGTACAAAGTGTCAAGCTTGACATGCTCTTGACTGTACAATTTATTGATACTTAGTAATAATATTTTTTTTGCTCGCTTCCAGAAATTTTGTTTTCAAGTCTTATGGCAACCCTATCGCCGCTTCGCTCCGTCACCCCTGAAATTACTCGCGCCTGCTGCTGACGTATTGTTATTGCGGCTTTATTTTTCTTCTTGCTTTATTGCAGTTTGTTTATCACCACCCTGATTTCTAGACCAGAATAAACGATAGTAAAAGGAGTCTTCAAATTACGGATATAAGAAAGCACATAATTTTGATACGATAGGTTTAAAATATCTATGAACTACCTTATACCAATCACATACAACGAAAATTTGCTGAAAGTAAACTTTTATGTTTCTAAGTTTTGATAGTTATTCATTCATTACTATTAGGCTCAACTCACACTGGCGCAAACGACTCTGCGCCAATATGTGCATAGCACAAATTTGTACCTTAATAAAGGGAAAATAGAGATGAATATGCTATAGGCGAAAAACATGACGCGTCGCGACGCTTCGCCTCTACGCCAGTGTGAGTTGAGCCTTATTGTAACTAATTGTATTTAAAACTTTGTGACTTATTATTCGTACAATAAACTTAGTACATTCTTTTTTTAAAGTAAAAGTAATTAAAAAGAAATGTCAAAGTCATACGTTCAATCTTCATCTAGAGACATCACTCCAAAAATGGCACCCGACCATCAGCCGCCATTCATCAACGTCAGACATTATGAATGTCCTGTCAGACCATAATGAAAAAGTTAATAGAAAAAGTTTGGTAGTGACAGTGTGCTGACACTTGAAAATTTAATATTGGCCAGCGGTAAAGTTTGAATGGTTCAATGTTTATACAGTCAGCATATCGGTTGTTGCTTCACTTTTTTAATCGGCTTCAAAAAAAAATTAGGAGATTATACGTTCAGCTGTATGTATGTTTTCAGATATTTTCGTCAATTGTGGACCAATTTTGAAAATTCTTTTTTTATATGAAAGGGTGCACTTTCGCGGTGGTCCCTGATGCTGTTCTGAGCTCGTTTCGGCTATCACAAATTACTAATTATTTTCCGCAAATAAAAGTCGACTTTCCACTTGACACAAAATGCGTAATCAACAAATCTCCATGACAACCAGAAAATAAAACATAAAAACAAAGGAATCCGTAACAGACTCACAAACCCATTGTGACCAAGAGGTTAAGATCGGTTTTTTTTTTAAATTTTTGAAGAACCAAATTCTTGTGAGCTGAAGATAAAATTCTACTTTTTTTACTGACTATTTTCTTTCGCTTCCTGAAATTAAATCAAATGTTACTTGTATTTGCGCACGATTGCGCATGCTGACGTTGTTTTCCCTCCATACCACTTATATGACAAACAGTACCACTAGCGCTATGACACAATGTATGAGTGGTACATTCAGGTTTGGGACGCAGATTCCATTAGCAGTATCGTCACTTTCAAATATGTAATTATTATAATGTCTTATTGTTAAAGCAATCACCGGACTATAAAAATACCATCATAATATGATATATCATTTATCTAATTCGATTCTGCTAGAAAATTACTGCGATCGAAGACCACTCGTTCGGATTCGAATAATTATGACTTTGCAAAAATGGGATCTTTTGTCCTTCGCACGTGAATTGTATCCTATTAGTGTTAATAGGCAAATATTTTTTAAACATTTTGGTCAACAAACAAAACACGCTCTGGTAACCCCGATGACGACGTTTAACAAAATCCAGAATTAATTGATGCTGTCAGCGAACCACTGCTCCAACTAGTTGCCAGTAAATAGAATTCAAAAATTCAAGCCTGGGAATGACAATTGTATCATTTATTAGTGTTATTTTGTAACTGATAAATCGAATAAATCACTGATCAGTACCGAAATCGGATAACCTGGCATTGATACTCTTTTGTATATAATGCTCTGTGGATCGCACAATAACGCACACACTCAACATAGTCTCGGTAGTGAATTCCGTTGCTCTGGTACTCATAGTACACGAAATTCCTTAGTTTTAAAACAAAGCAATCGGTGTGATTCTCTAAATCAATAAAAAAATACAAAATAATTTAAAGGTCGGAGTGGCATTGCCACTGAAATGGACGGGCGTGTCGCTCACCACCAGGCGCACGACTTGGTCGTACCGTTACTTGGTATCAAAAAATTGGGCTGAATATAAGTTGCTGTAAATATAAATAATTATAGCATCTGGGCAGCTAACCATATTATGTACCGTATTTCTTTTTAAAATAAAATTAACATATTCAAACAGAAATAAGTACATACATACAAAACATATTTTAAAAACGATAATAATGAATCAAAGATTTACGCAGTTATTCGAGTTACGCAGAGAATACGAATAAATTGCAAGGAATAACAATAAATTCACTCTGCGAATCAATAAATACAAGATTTATACTCGCTATCCACTAGTTACGACATACGGATGTATCCGTTCCGGAATAAAAAATATACCGTCGTAAATTTTTCAAGTAGTTACAGCTATTTTTTACGTATATCAAGGATACATAAATATTACCATGTTATACATTGCATAACATTGTCATTGTACCCAGTATTCTGAAAGCTTTATAATTATAATATATAGCCTTAATTCGAGACCTGTGCAGTCCTCATCACTACGACCATTAGCTGGTATATTGTGATCACCACTAATTACATTTCGAGGCCAAAGCCAACAGCATTAAAAAACTAAAGGACTGGTTCTGGTTCCGACAGATGTCCTGTGGTTGTGGCATTTGCCTTCCCAGTATGGAACTTTGTACGTTCATCACGGGGTAGCATTGGATAAGGAGATTCAAAGGCTTCATCCATAACGTGACAGCATCTACACTCTCTGTTTTCTCTCTGTCCAATATTTGACATGTGCTTGTTCATGCCACAATGCCCTGTTAAGGCTCTAAGTTTAATTCTGATGCCTTTCCTGCCTAGTGACAGAGCTTCGCTACAATGTTTTCAATACTATATTACTTATCATATCAGCCTATAACTTATTAATTCATTTGCCATAAATTCTACAGCATAATCATCGTATACTCAACGCAATGCTGGGCGCGTGTGTCATCTAAGAAGACATGCATGCCTACACGGTATGCAGCACGTGACAATTTAAGTAAAATATTGCACTTGAAAAGACACAATACTGTAGGTGTGCCGGTAAAACGGTAAAAATCGAACTCTGGACCTACATCTTAGTAGGGAGTCGGTATACCGAATTATCAGTTCTAAATACAGTATTAATGAATTACATTAATTTCATTACATATTGCGTCCTTTAAATAAAATAAATTATTAATAGTTCTCCTTAACACAAGTTACATTCCTGATTCCTGTATACCGCACAGGCTCAACGCCTCTACCAAAAAATATGTGGCCAGCGCCTTTAGCGGTCTGAAGGATACCAAAATTTGTCATACAATAGTACAGAATACTAAGAAAACCTACCAAAAGTTCGTGGAATTATCCATTTGCCAAGTTTTGCCAAGTTTCGCACACTTCACGGTAAGCGAATTCATAAAAAATTAAAACTTTACGTGCGCGAAACCGCATTCAACCTCGAGTTTGTCACCCTTAGAGGTGGAATATTTTCTTCAAATTTAAATGGGACCACTATTGGAGTCTTTCCAAAAAGAAAAGAAATGCGAAAAAAACAGAGTTATCGCATAACATACATACAAAAATGAGAACATCCTAATTTTTTTGAAGTCAATTAAAAATAACTAATCCCATGTGCTTGTAATTCCACAGGCACTATTTCTCTTCAAAACCGGAACGCAGTAATACTCACATTACTATTTGGCAAGGAAATAGAAATAGGTAAGGTGGCCGCACTTCCCTGTAAAAACTATTTCAAAAGGAGCCTTATTATTACTACTACAACATATGGTAAAATATCAATTACAAAAGACTTATATTCAACGCTTTATAACAAACTCAAAACTAACATACATACATACAAAATGCGTGTAGTAAGCGTGTAAATATTGTAAGCTATTAATTTTATAAATTGACACAGTAATAAAACGTGAAAAATTTGGCTCGTAATTAAAAACCCTGGATAAAGGCAATTAATCGTAATTTATCTTTTATATTCTATCTTTTATTCATTTATGATGAAGTGTATTCGTGTCAATCAAGTACGGTAAATATTGCTGGCGGAATATATTGACATATTATAATTTATATCATGTTTAGTCAAGTGTTTTAATTTATGCACAGAATGAAAACGTACTACATTACGTCACGACAAAAACGGCGCATGTTATAATATAAACTTTCTCAGCTTGTGCTGTGGTCCCTAGACCACATTGGTATTCTTTGAGGTCTTTAAGTGAATCAATGAATGAACGAAATATTCTTTATTGACATTAAAAATCACAATGGGCACACAAAACAGCAATGAAAGTCAAATCACAGAATAAGCATTGTATATTAGTATAGCAAAGGTTTTATTGCTATATATCAATTTCATACAGACAAATTAGGTTAGGTTAGGTGACCAACCAGTTCGTTCGCCAGTAACTTACTGCAGCCGCGAGGAGGACGACGGGGCGGTGTGGCCCGCTTCGAGTGAGGAGAGGAGGGGGAGGACGTAGCTCCTCCTAGGCGCTGGGGGGGTTCCGGTGCGCAAAGTCGATCCCGGATCCTTCCCACTAGAGCACCCGAGAAGGCCACTGTGGGGTTTTAGCCGGTAGAAGTCATAACCTCCCGTTGCCCCCGCGGCGGAGAGGTATCCTCGGAGGATTTCCCCACGCAAAAAAAAGAAGAAAAGGTGACCAACCAAAGAATATCTTCAGAGCTTCCGATTAATACACTACACATTAAATGCTAATAACGTAACACATTGATATTTAATACATAAAAAAAAGAAGTTACGAACAAGACCCGATCAGACCCGCTTTTGGAGTCGTGGTTCGTAATTCCCATACCACCCGTGAAACATACAATATTTTTCAACACATTTGCGAGTAAATAGTTTGATTATATTATAGCATGCAGGCTAACTTGACTATAATATCTCAAATAAAACCTTGTGGTCGTTTTTCTTCTCATCACAACCATGGTCGTGTAACTCGTGTCGTGTAATGAGAAATAAATGTTGTAATAAATGTTGGGAAATAATAAAAGACTAAACTCTTTTATTATTTTCCAACATTATTTGAGAAAAGTATTATACATGCCTCGGCGGAAACGAGGATTGCTACACTCGAGGATGAATAAGGGCGCGTTCCCACTATGTCGTTACGACAGATTGTCGTGTAGTTTACAGTGTCGTGACTTGTATATTTAAATGAAGTTGTTCACATATAGCACGACACGATTAACTGTCGACCACGATTTTTTATCGTTACAACGACAAACTGTCGTCACAGTGGGAACAGCTGGAACGACAGTTGTCAGACGATAAAAACGTGACGACAGATTGTCGCAGCTCCTATTGTCATCACGCTTTATTTATCGCTGTCCCCACGTATACTGCTCCCGGGCCACCCCTCTCTTACCCCGCGCCCTCTGCTCGCTTTGCAGTAGCGATGAGTCGTAGCCAGAGATAGGCAAGGAGGCCGCCGTGAAACGATACATTGTCGTCACGATCTAGTGGGAACAGCTAGTCACGACAGTCGTTCAACGATAAAAAATCGTCTACGACAGATAGTCGTGATATGGGAACAGGCTAGACACGACAGTCGTCCAACGACAATAAAACGTGACGACAAAGTGGGAACGCTCCCTTACAAGGCCTCGCTAGCGCTGGGCCTTGTAACTCATCCTCGTCCAACAATCCCTCACTTCCCGGCCTTTGCAATATTGTAATATATGATAAAATGCTTATAAGCAAAATTTATAATAATGCAATCGAACTTTACGAATAAATAAATTACTAATAATGTAATAAATAAATAAAAAATATGTGTGCAATGTTCTTTATAGAATGTAAATACGTAAGGAGTAACAATAAATGAATGACACGTTTTATACAATTATTTGAAATTTGAACTGCAATAATTATAAGTTTATAATAAAAAAATCGCATTATTATGCAATAAGAATACCCCTATTTCTTATTGCATAATAATGCGATATTATGAGAATTTATGCAATTACATCTATTTGCCAAGTTTAATTTTTTTTAATCTAAATTTAAGGAGCTTTACTGTGTATTTTAATAGTAACGTCGCTCCGTAATGCTACTTAATTTATACATCTAACCTAGGTTAAGACTATCTAAATATATTTTGTACAGTATCTTGGCTTCGTTCGACGACGGAACGCCTTCAATGCGATAAGCTATCGGGGTGCCTCGAATGGTCGAAGTTGGTCAACTTCGACCATTCGAGGCACCCTTCGACAAAGCTCACTTCATCTTTGTGTGCCTCAGAGATCGCTACAAGCTGAGCATACATTATGGATACGTTAGTGTCTATTCGAAATAGCTCATTCGTCTTGCCATCAGGATCATAAAAGGCTGCGCCAATCCCATCTTTGTCCTTGGATCCATCGGTATATATTTCATAAAATGCCGAATAATGTTCATTTAAGTACCTACAACATATATTCCTTAAATGCTCCATATTGTATCGCCTTTTTGCTTTTTCTAACGTATCTATATTGATAATAATGCTTGCGGATAAATCAATATAACTAACCCACATAGATCTCGTAAACATTTCTAAATTTTGAGAACAGTAAACTGCTGTATCTTTAAATCGTTTGTGAACAGTGGATAGAATCGGTTTATTTTCCTATTCCATGAATTGATGTTAATTGATAACTTTTCTACTAAATCGATGAGAATACTGCTACTTTTGATTGATTTACATTTTGTCCAAAATTTGCCCGCTAAATAACATCTACGTATATGTAGTGGTTGTAAGCACAGGTCTGCTTCCATCACATGGATAGGGGTACTTTTTATATATCCGCCTATAATACGCATAGCCTGATTTTGTACTTTATCAAGTTTGTAAAGATGGGACTGACAACTATCACCAAACAAGAAGCCATAATCCATGCGGCTTCTCACAATTGAGATATATAGCCTTCTCAGATGTCTTGGAAGGCCCCCCAACTCGGACCAGCTAAAACCTTTAAAATATTTAGGAACTTAGATACTTTTTCCAGAGTCTCGTTTATGTGTTTAGACCATCGAAGTGATCGATCTAACCACAGACCCAAATATTTGACATTTTGAACTACCTTTAGAAAAGGCGCGCCATTGATTCGAACACTAAAATCTTGTTGGAATGTTCCCTTCTTAAAAACACAAACTTGACTTTTTGACGTTGACAGCTGTAGTCCTAGACGGGATAATAAACTTGCAAGATTATTTAGGGATCTCTGTAAATGATGCACCGCGGCCGCAATATTCTTTTCGGTAGAATAAATAACAAAATCATCTGCATACTGAGAAATATATACATGCTTGTCACTTATTTCTTGGACTATGTCTATTGTCGCCACATTAAAGAGCAAGGGGGATATAGGATCTCCCTGAGCTAAACCCCGACCTGTGCGACAACTTCAACTCTACCCGCTTGTGTCCTTAAATGTCTTTCTTTAAGAAATTCCCAAAGGTACGTACACATCCTAGAGCCAACACCCAACCGATCCAGGATAGACAGCATACCACTCACATCAACGTTATTATAAGCGCTATCGATGTCAATAAAACAACCTACGGTAACCCTGTCATTACAAAAACCTGTTTGGATTCTAGTTACCAGAAGACTCGAATTATCTAAGCATGACCTACATTTCCTAAGTCCCAAAGTATCATCAGAGAATACACCTCTTTTTTCTAAGTACCATTCTAACCTTTTTTGAATAATAGAGTGAAAAATCTTACAGAGACATGATATAAGTGAAATTGGTCGAAGAGCTGATAAGTCATGGCAATCTCTTCCGGGTTTTGGTATGAGAATTAAATTGATATCGCGCCATTGTGTCGGTACAAAACCTAATAAAAGGAATTTATTATACATATTTACTAAAATCATCTTGGCTATTTCAGGAAGATTTTTGATCGTAGAAAAGGAGATTTCGTCACAGCCAGGGGATGTATCTTTGGATTTAATGCTTTTCTCTAGCTCTTGTACTGTAATTGGGTAGTCCAATAATGGATTATCCGAATAAAAATTAGGTTTGTGAGGGGATGCATAGTCAGGGGCAAGATTTCGTAGCAATTTATTTGATGTACTTTCGTCCACAAACGGCCTGTGTGTCATATATCCCTTAAGCCACTTCATTCTACGCCACATGTCACTCCAGGACGTTATAGTATCAATCGAATCACAGAATGTTTGCCATGCTTTGCTCTGGGTTTTTTTCAAGAGTTTTGCGGAGTCATGAATCCTCTCCTTGAATATATCCCAATTTTGAGGAGTGGGATTTCGCCTCAAATTGGCTAAAGCCAATCTACGAAGCGCAATTGTTTTAGACAGTGCGGGGTTCCAGTAAGGTCTAGGGCGAAATTTAGAATCCGGATTAAGGCGAATTTTAATACAAGGTATGTTTCTGTCTGCAGCCTTGTATAACTGCTCTATAAATTTATTAATAAGTCCTTAATAAGCCCCTTGAGGATTTTCAGGGAAACTTAAATCTGTAAATACCTCTTTCAAATATGACTGGTACGATTCCCAATCAGCATATTTGAAATTACGTCTTTTACGAAAATGTAAATTACACGTAAAAGTTGTTGAAATTTTTATAACGAGATGATCGCTACCCAGTGATTCTCATTGGTAACTATCCAATTAAGTCTCACCGCTATATCTGACGTGACCATGGTAATGTCTGGTGATGACTCTCGTAAGTTACCATCAACAAATTGAAAGCGTGTGGGTGTACCATCGTTTAACGTAACGTAACTGCTCAATAATAATGCGTCAAAAATCTGAGTCCCTTTAATATCTGTTTTATACGACCAGCTCGTGTGATGTGCGTTAAAGTCTCCGACTATGATAGACTTGCTCTGTTCATTTGAAAATAGCCATAGCCATAGCCAATCACTATCACTAGTTATCGTACCAGGTGAACAATATATTATAAAAACATTTTCTATGTGTCACAGTTAAATATCCAAATGTGAACAACCTCTAAACCTCTATTGGGAATCCGAATCGGAACGCGCTGGGCCTGAACTGATTTATGGGTTAAAATAGCAACGCCTCCATAAGAAACTTCTCTGTCTAGCCTAAAGATGTTATAGTCCCTTACTTTTAAAAAGGTATCTGGTTCGAGACAGGGTTTCACTTACCGCTGCAATGTGTACCATTTCCTGGATCAATAACTGCTCGAATGATTTTAGCTTAGGTTTCAGACTGCGAGCATTCCACTGTACAATATTTAACCTAATTTTTTTCCTAACAGACCTATCCATTCACTGCACTAAATAAATTTTTGATTGTCGTAATATTAGGCATCGAGTTCGTCACAAAAGAAACCACCCAGTCTACAAGTGATTTAACAATGTTTTTAAGCTGCAAAATTAATTCACCTTTCTTCTATAATATTATTTCTTTCAGTCTTTCCAGTAATGAGCTAACGGATTCTTTGTTCTTTTTCCTTTCTTCGTTTAGAGCGCGTTCTTTTTCTTGTCTGATTACCGGTTCCTCCTCAAATTCGGAAGAGGAACCATCACTGGTTGTCATATCTATTGCTATAACATTAGGTGTTAAATATAAGGGAACTTTCTTTTTTTTTTCGTTTGTTCTGCAGTTTCGACGTATTTCGAGGTATTTCACTATTCAAGAACTTTATCTTCACTACTTCTGCATAAGATGCTGTGGCTATTAAAGTGGATTCAGGTTCATCCTGAGTGGAGTTCTTGGCAGGACCTTGAGCTTCGATTCTTCTTTTGTTCGATTGAAGCAATGGGCCCGGGGGTACGTACATGGATACAGCTTTTAGATAAGACCCAAGTTTAATTGATATTGATAAACGGAAAAATCCATAAAACCGGATTCATTCCTTAATTTGGCAAATTTATTTTATTAAATTTATTAATTGGATTACTGTTGGAATATTATCTTCAAATTTGAATGGGACCACCTATTTTAGGATCCGCGTAACATATACGACAAAAACATACTGTCGATTTTTCTTATTGAGTTAAAGATACGTCAATAGGAAATCGATCGCTAACAGATTTCAAAATGAATGTGTCAGAATGGATGCTGACCTAATAACACAGTCACAACAATAGAAAGAATCCTCATATATCTTAGTTGCTTGTATTAAACGGGGCAAACAAATTGATCTATTGAAAAGACATAATATCAATTGTAGAGACATAGCGATTACAGATTGTTTCATCACCGCAACGATTTTGAAATCTGTCAACGAAAACAAACAATAGATTATCTTAGGTACTGTGCCCAACACACTTGAGCAAAGTACTGTCAGCAAAGTTGACGCCTTACCACATTAGGGATTATTTTTGCAAACAGTCAATGGTATCGGTACAAACCACCCACATCTTGCATAAGCAATCTATTTGTAATAAAGTATAATCAAGCCCCTAAACGCCACGCCAACAACCATAATAATAATAATATCAACCAATGGCGCTAAACGCCTTTTTGTTTATATTTTATTTTGTTTTTATAATTGGCTTTATTATTTTATTTTATTTTTAAAATATAATTATTTTATTATATAAGCAAACGGTTTTAATAACAATACAAGTGACGAGACTTGCTACAACCTCTGTTTACATACAAAACTATTGTGCGACTAAAAAGGATTTAACTTTACATATTACATACCATATTATGCAAACACCAAACACACCCATGACGATCACATAATAATTAATATGAAGAGTGAACGATGACAAAAATTGTCGAAATTAAAGGTGAAATTATGTACCTACATATTGATATATGTCTCGTATATTGGAAATGAAATAATTTCTCCGGTCTTAAATCGAGTATTAGTTTTTTCAAACAAACCAACGTTTCCAGTTCTTCACAGGACCTATGGTCTCGGCTGACAAAAGAAATACACTATTTAGATCCAAAACTTTCTAAAGCCTTTGACAAGGTATGACACGTAAGCCTTTTAAGTAAGCTTCCCTCTTATGGGCTACCCACTGACATTTGCAATTGGATCTCAGATTTCTTGAGAGAACGTTCAATTCGTGGTCTTAGAAGGCTACACATCCGAACAAATGGCGATAGATGCCGTTCCGTGAGAGTTCCTCATAATTTCGTACTGTCTGTAACTCTCTTTCTGCTGCATATCAATGATATGTTAATTCCAGGTACCTTTGCGTATGCTGATGATAGCACAGTTGCAGATAGGTACTTGACCAATGCAAGGGTCAGTGGAGAAGAAATCCAGTCTTGTCGAGAGTCCATGGTTAGCCGTTTAGATTTGACGCTCAAGGCAGTCTCCGATTGGGGCGACGCCAATCTTGTCAAATTTAGCGCTAGCAAAACGCAGGCGTGTCTATTCTCCACAAAACGGAGTCCCTTTGAGCTGACTCCGACTTTTCGTGAAATATCCATACCGATAGCCGACTGTCTCCAGCTACTTGGAATGGACCTCTCGTCCAATTTCAACTTTGGCAGATACATTGAATCCATGGCCAATAATGCAACAAGGAAGCTTGGTATCCTTTCTAGGGCGAGGCGTTATTTTACACCGGAACAGTTGCTTCAGCTGTACCAAGCACAAATCCGGTCGTGTATGGAGTACTGCTGCCACCTTTGAGATGGTTCTGCTACATACCAACTGGCCAATTTGGATTCAATTGACAACCGTGGCAAAAGGCTTACAGGTGACTCGGAATTAGTGAACGCGAAGCTGCAGAGCCTTGAACACTGCCTCGGTATTTTACAGGGTATATCACGGAGAGTGTGCGATGGAATTAGACGATTTAATTCCGCCTTCCCCTTTCCATCACCGGGGTCTAGGCGTAGGCTAGGGTTCCAGCCCTATGTTGTGGATATTTCAAAGAATCGCACGAAGCGTTATGCTTCCATATTTATATGGCAAACGGTTATGAAGTGGAATTCCCTGCCTGCAAACTTGTTCCCTGAACGTAATAACTTGGGCCATCGTCGAACTCATCGTCACTTTCCATTAGGTGAGATCGAAGTCAAATGCGTACTTATAATTTATGAAAAAAAAAATAGTTTTATTTTCAATGTGGGCTATCGCAAAAAACTGAGACCTCATCGTGAAAATATATTTAAAATTAAATGCTATTACAATATTAATGATTTTTATACTCTTTATAAATTAATACTTATACACACATACGTCCTTATTGAATTTACTTTTATTTCAACAAATTTCAATAACTATTGCATATTGTATCTGCTGTCTTTACTATTATTACATATTAAATACGCTGTTGCTCGTTTATCACCGCTGCTCTCACTGCCTTAGTTTGTCTGGAAGAGACCTCTTGTAAAGATAAATCCACCTTTGCGCACATTGAAATAAATTTAAAAACATGCTTTTTTTTAAATTACCATTTCAAAAATTGTTATGTTCACTTTAATTTCCTGTCTTTTATTTTTATGTAGACTATATGCCTTCGTTATTAATCGTATGCCTAATGTTTCACCAAGCATAGTGAAACTATACTTCTGTCGTTACTGTCAACTGCTATACAACCTTTTCTTCCGTAAATAGTTATGATTTATAATTATTATTGATACGAAGTCATAAGAGCCACAGGAGCATACGCTTTATCATATATTATATTACTAAAGGAGCCAGACAGAAACTCAAGTATGTAAATAAACCCAAGTTCAAAGATCGTCAAGGCGTCAAGTTACACATAAATGTCCGATATCGTAGCGACAATTAATTTACGACGTTCCAATAATTATTACAACATGAAAACAATAAAACAGGAGAGTAGTCTATTTAACATAAATCAAATACGAGTTAAAGTACGATTGAGCAATAAATAATAATAGATATCAATGAGCTTGTACCGCTTCGGGCGTTAGTTGTGGCCGCCATACTGACCGCCATCTTGATTTATGATAGTTTGCTGAAGTATCAATGGACCCATGCATGACAAACATTTTGGTTAAACATTGTAGTGTTGTGAAATGTTAATTAAATGTTAAATTATGAAGCTTTGAGGTAGGTTGATGAACGTTACATATTTTTTCATCGAAATAAGTATTTTAGCATTTGATACGGGCGTAAAATATCAAAGAACTTATTGTAATAAATATTGATAACCTCGATGGATAGCGCCTTGCACTGTGGGTTGTTCAGCTATGGTTGTTCTGGATAAATGAGCCCAGAGAAAATTCTCTGTACTCATAGCACAGGGAATTGCCAACTCAAAAGGAGGATGTATGGATTGAATATCAAAACTTTCTATTATTGTAGTTGATATTTATCAATTACTTTGATTGTTATCTTAGCATTAGATATTTGTTGTTTCTTTGTTACTTATGGACTTATGGTTCGTGAATTTATTTGGGTCTATTTGACTTATCGGCATAATTTTGAAGGAAATAAAACAAAAGAGCAAGTCAGATCGGGCAGTCACGTACCACCTATATAATGTACACAGCTACCATTCATATAGCTAAGTTTGCAAGAATAAAGGTTAAGTGGAGCTCCTTGTGAAACAGTCCAGGGAATTACAACCGCCTACCGCCAAGCAGTAATGTGAACATTACTGCGTTTTGATTTTTAAGGGTAAGGATGCTGGTAAAATTACAGGCACATGGGACTTGTCAACTTATGTCTCAGGGTGACGGGCGAAGTGGCAGTGTTCCTCACATCTTTGCGATTTAAAGCTCTGAGTGGCGCTGCAACTGTTATGGATAGGCGTGTAGCTTATCGCAGGC
>NW_020653854.1:13434243-13465548 GCF_003589595.1 Hyposmocoma kahamanoa | reverse complement strand
CGACTTGCTTGTCCCATCCCTTAGTACATACCAAAAAAATTATTAAAAAATTGTATTGTGCAGTTAATAAAAAAAATGTTACATATTCAAAAACACTCACCTGAACGACTATGATGTACAATGGCAGCGTGGTGTTTTATTATCTGCGGGTCAAGTATACCTTCTTCTTCCAGAAACATAAGATTGCTGCTGTATAATTGGGTATCAACCCAATTATACAGCAGCTATTTTCTCTCCTTCCTCTGTATTAACAGAGGTATAGTACAGAACACAACGCCGATCTATAGAGTAGTGCTAAAAATACCTATTAAGTTAGCACCATCCCTTACAAGCGCGTATAGCGCGGTAACGACACAGTCTCTCATATTTTGAATACTTACCGTGTTATAAGAATTTACGCGTCACTTAGCCCGTCGTAATGGCCGTATAAAATCTTATAGCCACTCAGCTCTTATGTATTGACTTTTACAGCGCCCTTTTCATGTATTTTAGGAGGGAAGTTTCAATTCACATTTCGTGGCGCTAGCGGTACAAATGTTATGAGTGTTAGTATGTTTTTAATGGTTATATTGCGTTATGAAGCCGTTTCTTTAGTTTGTCTTATTTATCAACTGCTTCTTCTTTTTAAAAATATAAATAGTTAAAAATTAGTGACGTACAAGCTATGTATGGACAGACACTTTTTTAACACGTTAACCCCACAATGATAACATCAGCTCAAATGTGCGATCAAAAAACTTAAATATTTCCCTCGATTGGAACAGCGCGGCGTAAATTGCCTGGCGACTGTCAGTTGTCGCTTCGGCTTGTCGCGCGCGTCAAGCTGCGCCTGTCGAGCTGTCAGGTGTCCTGACGCACCGTCGCCACCGATTAACATAAAAGTGGCAACTGACAATTAAAAGTTTCGTAACTCTCGTCCGGGGTAATTTGCGTATCAGCTGGTAACAAGACAGAGTTATTTTATATTTTTTTGTTTTAATTACCGTGTGTTAAGAATATAAATAAACTATCTCAGTGGCCTAACGGTTTACGTTATGGGCAGTGGATGCAGAGGTCCCGGGTTAGATTCCCCGTAGGACCAATTTGGGAAGTCAACTTTCCAAATTGGTTATGGTTTGGGTAATCTGGGAAGTACGCCAGAATTCCGTTACTCTGGAACTCTTAGTAGCACTGCAACTGTTACGGACAGGCGTGTAGCTTACCATCAGGTACACGACTTGTTCGCCCTGTCACATGATATTATAAAAAAATAATAATAATTTAGACCCTAGTTTGAAACCAGGCGGTTGGTGTGCTTGTCTGGCACATATCATAAAAAAATAAAATGTTATACCAAGTAAATAAAAAGTGTGTTTGTAATATGTGTGTATAATGCTCAATAACATTTCACATCTATCTGCATACTTGACATCCACGTCAAATCACCTATTAATTCTAAAAATTGAGTAACTTGCATATAAAGTTTATCGCTGGCTCTCCTCGAGCATCCATTAACGGTGTAGGCGCAGCTATCGCAATGATGCGCTATTAATATGATACGGGCCCGTTAATGCGACCAAGTATTAGCCAGGGATGTGCCCTGTCGATACTCAAATATCTAAATTAAATAGGATTTGTTTGATGAAGTGGAATACTTCATGAACATAATGGTGGGTTTGACTGCACATTATTTGTTATTGTAATCTTTTATTGGCATTGTTAATTTATCTCACTGTTCTCTTGACTAAATACAATTCTAGTTTCATTTGGATAGAATTTTACGTGCATTTTTTATGATACCAAGAGATGAAAAGAATACGGCGTGCGCCTGATGGTAAGCAACACATCTGTCCATAAACGTTGCAGTGCCACTCAGAGCTTTAAATTACAAACACCTGAGGAGCACTACCACTGCGCCCGTCACCTTGAGACATAAGTTGACAAGTCCCATGTGCCTGTAATTTTAGTAGCAGTAAAGATACTTAAGACAGAGTTCGTCCAGGGAAGTACTGCCACCTTACCTATTTCTGCCGCCAAGCAGTAATGTCATTACTGTGTTCCGGTTTTGAAGGATAAGGGTGCTGGTGAAATTACAGGCACTTGTCTTGTTTGTCAACTTATATCTCAGGGTGACGGGCGCAGTGGCAGTGCCTCAGATCTTGGCGATTTAAAACTCTGAGAGGCACTGCGACCGTTAGAAACAGGCCTGCAGCTTACCATCAGGCGCACGACTTGTTCGTCACTTGATAGAATAGAAAAAAAATCACCAGCACCTTTACAATTCAAAACCGAAACGCGGCAATGCCCACATGCTTGGCGGCAGAACTTAATAAGGTGGCAGTACCTACTTCCCTGGACTCTTTCATAAGGAGCTCTAACTGAAATTAAATCTTAACCTTAAGGTTTTTTTTAGTTATCTTAGCGAAGTTTCTCATCAACAAATAATGTTGTGTACATTGAGGACATTATGCAGACAGGAATTAGATCAATTTCGCGTTCCAAAATTCTTACATAACTTTCCCATCTCTAGGTATTAACCCGACCCTTGCCGCGTATTAATATACCACTTACCGCTTTATGTTATACCGCGTTATACCCAAGTTGGCTGCAGTAATTGTTTAGGGCTGTTTTATGTTACGACGGTAATAACTCCGGTCGATTTAATCACTCACCGATTATGGTGTTCCTTTTGAGTTATGGAGTTAAGGCTTTAAAGTGTTATGAGTGAAAATGTGGATGAAATAAGTTTCAATTACGCAGATGAGGTTTAATTATGTATTTAAGAATTTGTTGCGTTTTGTGGCTCAGATGAAAAAGTACATCTGATCGAAAGGAATGCCACACAGTATCACAACATCGAAAATATATTGCAGAAAATACAATTGAAATGACATTATTTAACAGTTAAAATAAGAGCAAAATGGATTCAGACACAAAACAGCTGTTAAACGCCAAGCGCATAAGAATTTCAAGTGCATAAATCTGGACATGAAACATCTTGAAAAACGACATTGTTTTTTCAACCTAAATGAGACATACAAATGATTCACATAAACAAAACTGAGTTGAGTAGCTAAAAATGGAACACATTAAATAAAACATCAAAGAGAATAAACGTATCAGCGTATATTCAAATTTATCCATCATTTACAGCCATACGGTAAATCTTTATTACAAACGATCGAGCGTCAAATAAAACGCGAAAGTACGAAAGAGCATAACCCAATAATTCAGAAATATAGCCCACTGTGTGGTGCTAAATTTTTATATGAAGGGAAACGGTTATGTCCAGAGTGAATTTGGCAGAAATGGGTCGCAAGGGCCAGCAATGGCTTGCCGTAAATTCTGTATACATTTTAAAACTTTTTATGGCAGGTGCAAATACTTAGATGTGAATTTGTGTAGAGCTTTTAAGGAATATTTACGTGTAACAGAGATTTTTTTTTTATTGTGAATAATTAAAGCAAAGAGTGTGTTGTTTGAATATTTTTTACTATAACCAGTTTCTTTCGCATAATTTTAACATTTTTACAAATAACAAAAAATGGCAATAAAAAGTTAATATTTTTGGGCCTCAGTTTACTACCTACAAAATTCCACCGGCTTAACACTATAAAACAAAAGTCGTTTATAAATTCCGGTCATTCATTGAAGCGAACATTTAAAAAGTGCCACTCTGAATGCTACCGGCGACGAGTACATTAATCAACGCACAGTGGTCACCCGTCTGTCAACGACGACAGCGACGGACATAGTAAAATCACAATACAGGATGACTGTCATGCTGTTATCACATGAAATTTCATGTATGGTACACAAATGGTAAAAATATAAAATTATATGAAAAATATGAACTTTCACAATGGTTGTAAGTATATATTGCGTTTAGATATAATTTGCTAACGCAGGCCACATTGTTATTTCATTCAAGTTCAGCATTGCATTGCAAGGTTGACGAGGTGGCACTAAAATAGCTTTTACAGCTAGTATTACTTTATTGTCTACTATTTATAAATTTTACTAGACCTGTGTGGTTGTCACAACGCCAGCACAATAAACGGGAGTGCGTGCCCAATTTGCCAGGCATTTACCGCGAACTGTCAGTTTTTGTCCACGACCACGGGCATGTCAACCACTGGGCACACAATAGATGAACACGTGTTCTTAGAATTAAAGCGCTGTTGTTCAATTTTTGTTGTTCTGTTATTCAAACTGTTACTTTACAGTTTGTAAATAGGTTAGCTAGAATGAGTAACGACGTCAATACTTGTTTTAGATATAAAGATGGAAAAACACAATGAAATCCAGTCGTATCTACGGAATTTTTCTTTGTGTTTGTTCAATCTTTAATCAACAATAACAACAAACTAGTTTCATAGATTTTAAAATAATGCAACCCATAAATAAAATTGCGGTAAATGCACCGCAAATTCAAAAGTGAAAACAATCTCGCGTCAGTATTAAGCACAGCATCGCACTATTTGTACGTCACGAGTGATTAGTTATTTTATGTTTAAAAATGCCGTCTTAAACATTGTAAAAGGTGTTCCTAAAAACAAAAAAAAATGAGGTGGAATATCTTTTTACAGCGAACTATTGATTATTTAACTGATTTGTTTGTTTTTTGTTGTTGATTTTAATTTACTTTCCCTAAATTTTTTGAGATTCAGTCGGAACTCAAAACCTGGACATAAATTCGTTTGTAATTTGAGCTTAAACCTCGCTTGTCACGAGATACGTTGCATAAGTTGAAAGTAAAAAAGGTGAATAATTTGACATACCACGCGTGTTTTAAAATAATAATAATAATAATCATCATCATCATCATATCAGCCGGAAGACGTCTACTGCTGACCATAGGCTTCCCCCAAAGATTTCCAGACCAGGCGGTCGCATGCGACGTGCGTCCATCGGTTACACGCCGTCCTTACCAGGTCATCCGTCCATCTAGTAGCGAACCGTACCACTGAACACCTTCGGGTTCGTGGTCTCCATTCGAGAACCTTTCTGCCCCAAGCCGTCTCAATTCTACAAGCTATGTGCCCTACCCCCTGCTACTTCAACTTGCTAATCCTTCGAGCTATGTTAGTGACTTTCGTTCTTCTACGGATCTCCTGCTCTCCCGGTTCAAGCTCAGAAGAAGCTTCCGACTAAATCTCAAAAAATTTGGAGAAATAAATAACAAAACAATTAAATAATCAATAGTTCGCTGTGAAAAGATCTTCCATCTTATTTTTTTATTTCTGGGAACTACTTTTACAATGTTTAAGGACACAAGATGGCATTTTTAAACATAAAATAACTAATCACTCGTGATATACAAACAGTCACGAATTGTTGTATTTGCTTTTGAATTTGCCTTTATTTTGGTAGCTTCACTTTCGTGTTCGGCGCGCTCATCTGCCTATTGTTTTGTAATATGAGTGCTTAAGTTTGTATTTTTTGCGCTCACATGCAAATCGATTCGTTTGCACTTATGAATCATCATCACATATAAACAGCGTTAACATAATATTAATAAAAAGGTCGTCTGTGAGAATCTGTAACCTATTCAGGTGGATTACACATAATCTGTTTATATATCATTCTACTCAATTGTATAATAGTTTTACTGCACCTTTGAACTAAATTGTAACAGTCAAAGTCAAACGACGAATCATACGACTGAAGCATCATGTTAACACTATTAACCAATGTAGGCACTAGGTTACCGTGCTTAGCTACGAGGAGGCTCTTTCTATGTACTCCAAATACCTGCAGGAGGGAAGACCATAATACACAGATAGATTCTTAAGTTAGCACATAGGCAGCATCTAAAAAAATCTGAATAGTTAATAACATATCTCTACTCTATCTCTATCTATACCTACACTCAGAGTACCCAAATTTATGTCCAAAACGCAACCGTTTTCTTACCGTTAAGCGACACGCTCGTTCATAACAATTGCACTGTCGCTCAGAGCTTGAAATCGCTAAGATCTAAGGGGCACTGGCGTTGCACCCATCACCCTGAAACATAAGTTGACAAGTCCCATATGCTAGTAATTTAACCAGGACCCTTCAAAACCGAAACGCAGTAATGCTTACATTAGTACTTGGCAGCAGAAATAGGTAAGATGGCAATTCTTCCTCTTTCACAGGGAGCTTTTCTGCTACGAAACCCTAATTTAAATTAATTCAAAAGATACTTTCAATTATTTTCAAATCTTACATCAATAAGGTTGATGTTACAAATACTTAATATTAAAGGATAACAGAATTTTAAAGAATTTATTCTACAATGAAGGTGTATTAAGTTTCTATGTGTCTCATAATAACCCAATTTTGTAGGCATCCCAAATATCCGCAGTATAAAACAGAAACAGAACCATGACCCCAACATTTCGTGTTTACAAAGCAAGCGTGGTATCATTTTTCATTCTTTGTGTCCGCCGCTGAGTCACGCCCTACAAGTTGAGCTGACCCATAAATTATTTATTGCGAGTAGCATCTACATAATGGACAACTTTTCATGTTATTAATGGCTCTTCCCCAACTCAGTCTTCGCCACTTTATAAATAATAGGTGTTACATTTTTCACGGATTCATCGCAACACGAGTCATGGAATGTAAAAACGGATTTATAACGAATAACTTTACGTTTTTATTTGTGACATATCGAACCCTTGGTGTAATAAGGCCACATCTGCAAAATTTAAGATACTACAAAATAATTGTCGATAACTTTTTTATGCTTAAATAGGATTATTTTAGTTATATAATTTTTAATATAACGTAATTTGTTTCATGTACTTCGTGATATTTTATGATTTTCTCGTGATATAATCACATGTGGCTTTTATTATACCAATGGTACGATATTTTTATACGAAGTTTATAGTAAATAAGACGAAAATGTCCGAAAATATAAATATATAATAAAAATATAATTTCAATGATCTAGTTTCGTCGAAAGCGTTTTCAAATGACAGATAGTGTTTGCACGACATATAATATGTTTATTTCGCACACATGGTATAATAAAGGCATTTCTACAAAATGACAATTTTTGGGGAGAGAGATTTAATAATAATAATAATAATAAATCATTTATTTGGACATCTATGGCCCACTTGTTAGTAATACAAAAAGATACAGAACATTTAAACTTAAAACTATTGTTAGTAGGTACAATTTACGGGACAATACATTGACAAACACAAGAATACGTATATACAACTTACCGCTCGAGGCGCCGATAACCTCATGATCTCACCAGAACCTGGATAAAATGTTGAAGCATCGGCGCATCAAGCTTAGCCGCAAACATTTTCAGAATGCTGTTAGAACTAGAACGCAGCCTCGAGAGTAGTGACGCCTTTTTGTTTCGCATCACAGCAAAAAAGTCATCTACTCCCGCTAGAGCAAACATCGAGGATGCGCTACAATGCCGTGGTAGTCCCATCAGCATTCTGAAACCGTTATTATATTGAACACGCAGGGCGCTGAGTGCCTTCTGCGTATAGTTCACCCACAGACCACCCGTGTAGAAGGATTGACAGTAAGCCTTGAATAATGTAATTTTGGCTTCCTCACTACAACGGGCAAATCTGTGTGCCAACATGTTACATCTGGCAGCCAACGCCCTACGTTCTCGATCAATATCAATTTGATCTTTGAGATCACCCGTCAGGTAATGTCCTAGATACTTAAATTTATCTACCCTTTTCAGGGGCAACCCGTTCAAACTTATCTTTGGTTCGTAGGACATTCCCTTACCGGGGACCCCAAAGATCAAAAACTCGCTCTTGGCACAGTTGTACACAAGGCCGTGAGAACTTGTGTACTGTTCACAAGTTCGAAGCAACTCCGCAATAGCGCCCGTCGTTGGACCCAGGAGCACCATATCGTCGGCATAGCTTATGTTATTCACGCATATGCCGTCGACATGACACCGGACTGGTTTACTGCTGAGCCCAACAACCAGCTCGTTCACGTACAGATTGAAGAGTTTCGGCGAAGTCAAACCACCCTGCCTTACACCGCACTTCAATCTGTACGCATCCGAGAGAGCTCTTCCCCATCTTACATTATTTTGTTGGTTCATGTACCAACATTTCAAAATTTCTATCAAATTCCGAGGTACGCCCGCTTTCTCGAGCTTACCCCAAAGAACATCATAAACCACGAGGTCAAATGCCTTTGAGAGATCAAGAAAACAGGCGTACACCGGCGTCTGCCTTTTTGTGTAATATTGGACGGTCTGCTTAAGACACAGTATGGCACTTTCTGTGGAAAGCCCAGGCCTAAACCCAAACTGAGCGTCGTGCAGATCTAAATATTTGTCTAATTCATTGTCCAGCAGACAATGAAGTAGACAATGATTTTTTCAGTATCGGTACTACTATGGTTTTAAGCATTTCCGGCGGCAAATACGAGTGTCTCATACATAGCGAGAAGAACATAGCCAACACTCCGGGAAGATGTTCTCCTGCATATTTCAAGTGCTCAATGCTGAGAGCGTCGTGACCTGGAGATTTACCTCTTGACATTTTTCTTATTATTGCAGCCACCTGCTTAGAAGAAAAACGTAATATCTCCTGACCACTCCCAGTCCCAGCATCAAGCACTCCACGTGGTTGAGACACCGGGGAAGAAACTTGAAACTTTTCCATAAACATGTTAGCTATGTCCCTCTCGGTACTACATCCCGACACCGCAGTAGGCAAACTCGACTTAATGTTCAGATTATTGGTTATTTTCCAAAACTGGGCGAAGTTCTTGGAGGCTCTGTGCTCCGCTATAATGTCCATTTTGATCTGGTCTTCATTTTTCTGACACCATTTAAGCCTACTTCGGAAGATTCTTTGACCTTCACGCATTTCATTCCAAACTTGACCAGATTTGGGTTTGTTATATTGAACCCATGTCTGATATTTAAGTCGAGCCTGTTCATTCGCACTACGCACATGCTTATTCCACCCGACAACCACCCGCTTTTTACGTACTTTAGTTTCACCACTGGCCACAGCTGACGCTTGGGACAAAATTGTCACTATGCTTTTATAAAGCTCATCCAGCACCTGCTTATGCGCCTGTTCACAGCACCTACCTTCATCACAAGTACTGAAAGAATCTGGATATTGGACCTCTTTCAAATTCTTATTACATAATTCATGATATCTATTGATCTGATCATTTGATTTATGACCCCAAAGCACCTTGTTACGCAATTTAAGGATTACTAAAGAAATCTGTCGAAAACTTTTTTATGCTTAAACAGTACAGTTGTACGATTTCACAAATACATATTTGTTTCATGTCGTTCGTATTATTTTTATGACTTCCATGTGATCACTTTTGACGGGTGATCACAATTTATCAAAGGCAACCGAAGATCAGACGGAGACTTAGCTTTTACACTAAATTCAACTGGCTGCGCTAACGAGCAGAGGATACTCAATACTCAATCATTTCATTGCTCTAAATAAGTAGAATAGATCCTTTTATATGTTATTATTATCAACCCCAAAGGTAATTTATCAAGGATATTACTAAAGTCCATAACTTTCGAGAAACTTGCAATATTATTAGTAGTTTGGAGATAAATCGAGAAAGGAACGGTCAACAAATATTAGATGAGAGCAATTAATCGTAAGGCTTTCTTTGAATTATTTGCTTAAATAATCTTCAAAATAATAATTCTGCACGTGTAATTTAGACTATTTCATCATTATACTTAAGTCAAGAAGCAAATTTTAGTATATTTTTAGTAGCAGTAGAGCTCCTTGTGAAAGAGTTCGTCCAGGGTAGTACCTACTGCCTATTACCTAACTACCTTACCTATTTCTGCAGCCAAGCAGTAATGTCAGCATTACTGTGTTTTGCTTTTGAACGGTGAAATGACAGGCACATGGGACTTGTCAACTTATGTGTAACAGGGTAGCCCTACTAGACGGTAGGGTAACAGGCGCAGTGCCCTCAGATCTTTGCGATATAAAACTCTGAGGGCACTGCAACTGTTATGGATAGGCGTCTAGCTTACAATCAGGCGCACGATTTGTTTGTCCCGTCACTTGACATTATAAAACAAAAATTAAAAATTCGCTTTTTATCGAGTTTTTATATTATTCCCAATTTTTGTGTGTGAGAATTGGAAATTAGACATTTTTTTCGAATCTTCATTACGTATATTTGTCTTGTTTTAAACAAACCCGTTGGTTTTGGAGCCATTTACAGCTCCCATGCTTGCATACACGCGATTTAAATCCGAAAAAGTTTCATTACCGATTCACTGGTTTAAGTAAAAAGTAATATGATAAATATGTACTAAAAATGACAAATTTATTATTTTATTCTCAAGACAACTTGTTTACGAGATGATATACATAAAAAGATTAATTGCTCCTCCAAATGGATATTACAAGTTGTGTCACATTTATTCTATCAACAACTTCCTCTCTTAGCGCTAACACTTGAGACACACTTAAGATCGAAACAAATATATATTTTTTTCAATACAAGTTTTATTGCTCATAGGCGCCATCGCTACCAATATGTCAATTGTCGTTTTAATAGTCAATATGACTTTTTTGTTAAAGATTGGAACCCCTATGTATGTTTACATGCCGAGTGAACATTACAGTCTACTACTGCTAGAATTCTTCAAAGAAGTTGGAATATTATAACATAAAAGTATAATCGCCCGACTAGACATGCGAATTGATTATAATAATATTAATTTAAAGCTTTTTTTATACATTACAGGCAATTGACTCCGTTCCACCTGTTGTAAATTGGAAAATGGAATCCAAACGTGAACGAACCTAGTGCAATGGCGATATAGTCACTGCCCTAGCCACCTCCACCCTGCATGCCTACAAGATGGCTCTTTACGCCTCGTTTGAAGGACCCCATATCGTAAAACGGAGGGAATACGTGCACTGGAAGGGAGGTCCATTTCTCAACTGTGCGACAGAGTAAGGTAACCAAACCTTTTAGTTCGCGATGGAATACGACTAGTTGTAAAACGGTATCTGTATTATTGAATTGAAATTATTTAAAGATTTTTTTATGATACCAAGCGACAGGACGAACATGTCATGCACCTGGTGTTGACACGCCTGTCCAAAGCCATTGCAGTGCTACTGAAAGCTTTAAATCGCAAAGATCAGAGAGATACTGCCGCTGCGCATGTCACCTTGAGACATAAGTTGACAAGTCCCATGTGCCTGTAATTTCACTAGCACCCTTACCTTTAAAACCGTAAGACAGTAATGTGAGCATTACTAAGAGAACTGCATCATAAAAATTAATTCCCTTTTATTACGAGAACCAAACTGGCCTCCTTGTCAAAACTAACGCATTTGCATTTCAGTAACTATGCGAGATATTGGTACCTCAATTTCTTTTTCTTTGAGAAATGTCAATTACGCAGATTTTGTTTAACAATAAAACTGAAACTAAATAAAATATTAAAACAAAATATAAGTTTTTTCCAAATTAGTCCTATGATAAACGAACCAAGGTATTTCTCAACTTGCGCGTACAATGCTTACCGCTGGGCTGCCCAGGACGTCAGGATCGTCAGGTCGTAAGGTCATACACAAAAAACGCTGCTGGTTAGTTAACCATATTCCATAGTCGTTTTCTAAGACACTTACAGAGTAGATTTTTTAAACCTATTTAACCGACAACAAGAAGGCCAAAACGGAGTGTTACGTTTTCTTGAAACTCTCACCCAAATTTAGTAGCTGTAATTTACGAAAGTTTTTACTTCCGCCACTCCCTGGAGTACAATAAAATTGCCACAGACACTAAAAGTCCATACGATAGGCTGTTTATTTATCGTTTCCTTTGCTAAGTGAGGAAGTCGCCACTTAAAAATGTATCCATTCACTTTAAACCACAAGTTTAATGTGTTTAAAAAAAATGTAACCCGAAATCAGCTACTTTATTCAAGTATGTAAATAATTAATGTCTTCATTTAGTGAAGAACTCGTGGCACACCATCGCTTAAAATTGTTTGTAGCTTAATTATCATTGCGTATAATCTAACTCAATATCAAGTTACATTGTAAATTATTAATTACTGTGGAAATTTGTATATTTTACAAATACGTTATTACAGAACATTGGAATAGATAAGCTATATATATCTAAGTTGCAGTTAAGAAGTTTCGTAAGAGTAACTTGCTTGATTCTCTATTTAACCGTACTAATTTTATAATGAATCATAATGACCTACCACGATCATTAAGAACGAAAATTAACAACTCAATGACGACCGTCGCATAGATCTTTTCTGTAACAGCGTTAAGAATATAAAAACTATTATGACTAATAACTTCTTTCAAGTGACTGACAAAGCGGTTGTTGTGTTCTCATAGAAGTATTATGTAGTTATTTATAATAATAATTATTATTTATTTCGGACCATTAAAAATATCCATAGTACGTTAGTACGAGTATTTAAAAAACAAGGTTAATATAATATAGTGACGATCATAGATATAGGAAAAAAGGGGAGATTCGTTATGAGGGCGTGGTTCGTGTCGCCGCGATATGGTAAAAATGCATATATCGAGGTGACACGCTTACAAGCATCGCTACAGTAACATGGCGATCGTTGTAATACAAGATCTCTCGTAACACTGAAAATGCCAAGTTGTAGCGATATACCTTGTAAAAATTGGAGAGAAAACAAAAATTTTACAACCAGTGGGATAACACACCACGGCTATTTGCAAGTTTAGTTACTATTTCTATTACTTTTTCAATGTTTTCTATTTGTCTCCATAGAAATTTCTAGACTCAAACATAGTGATGTTCATTTACGATGTTTGACATTTATCGACAATTAGTTTTTACTGAAATATTTGATTTTCTTACTATTACTTTTGAAATTAAAGTCCCTAAAATGTCGAAGCGAAAAGTATTTACGTTAAATTGATTTCTTTTATTTTATTATTATTATTACTAAACCATTTATTTCGAGTAATTTTAACACAACTCATATTTCGGACAGCTGTTTCAATTTCATGTCAATTTGTATGTTGCTGTTGCCTGAAGAAAAATGTGCATGTATTATTGTTTTAGATAATTTAGATGTTTAAATTCCATTGTACTCGTAGGTCAAACGTGTGTTTAATTTTAAAATTTTTCCAATGAGTTCAAAATAAAAGAAAGTTGGATTGAACCTGCAGGAAAATCAAAAGATTGGTTTCTCATTATTATTTCTGACTTTATTTATATTTCCATAGCAAATGCTCTTAAAAAATAAATAAAATAAAATCGGCTTTATTTTACATGTGCATGCAAAATAAATTAGAAACAATTAGAAAAAAAATACATAAATCCTATAAAAAAAACATCGCAATTTAATTTATTAAATTCGTTGATGGTACGAGTTCACGCTTGACAGTGACAGCTTCACCAACCCGAAAAAGACTTGACAGTATAAATGTGCAGAAATAATTTCATTGTTATTTCTACACATAATAATGAAAAATATAACTTCAAAAACCTCATCCCATCAAAAAGGGGAACAAGCGGATCCTACTATGATCCTCATAAAGGGTGAAATGAAAATGCAAATAAAAACAACAGCCAGTAATCCTACTGAGTACCTTCGTTGGCAGTTATCGTATGACCATCATGGAATGGAAGGACCAACGCACTTCCGTTTTCCATGACGATGGAATTCTAAATGCAATGAATAGTCCGATTGGTATAAAATAACAAAAAGACCTATGTAAACATAGGTAAGGATTATTATAATACCTAACTACAGTAAATATCCTATATACCGATTATGACAAAAAAAAAATTACAAAATATCGGTTTCCGGAAAATAAAGATTTCATCGGGGTAAAATTTTATAATTATCACTTAATGATTTAGAGCGGTTTTGAGTTTCATAGTCACGGGATCACTAATAAAGAAACCGAACAAACATAGTTTGAAACCCGATATTTTTTAATTTAGATCGTGTGATAATGGACGCTATAATTCAAAACTACATAACATTGGTGAAAGTTTGATGTTTCGAAGGGAAATGGTGTAGGAGGTACCTAAATGGCAGATGCTATATTGCATGAGCTTTTCCATTCAATAGCTCCTTGTTCTTCTTGTCAAGACAATGCAAACATCTGCTTGCCGATGTCTACGAGTTGCCCACTGCAACTCGTACACGTAGGTAAGAGGATTTTTATTAAGATAATATGGAAGTGCCTAAACCGTTTCAGGTCTCAAGTTGGCCAATGTAAAACGTTAAGGTTATCTGATATCGGACTATATCAGCTCGACTCAAAGGCATTGTACTTGCGGATCCCCCACACAACGCACGTCTCGCCTGCTCTCGTGCCCACTGTGTCCGATCAGCTGCACCCGCGAAAACGTGCTAAAGATAACAGATGGGGGGATTAACAGTGGCTGCCCACTGGCCCAAAGAAATTTATCACCAGTTTCTTATGTTATTGATGTTTATCATTGACTCAACAAGAAGAAGAACCAGAATACCTACTACTAAATGGAAAAATTAAGCTATTAGCCGTAGGGAATCGTATTATATGGATGGTACTGATACAGTCAAGAGCACTTTAATCGTCAAACTTTGGAGATTGGATCGTTCTTGTCACAAGCGGCATGGAATTGAATTCAAATATCAAGTTCAACGTGCTCATAACTCTGTACTTAGATATGCAAAAGTAGACAGTTAGACACTCTATACCAAAGTCCCAGGGTAGGCGTTTCGGAAGCAAATTGCGGGCATTAATATTATCTAGGGGATGTTACCACGTTTGAAAAAGAAATCTGTGGTGGTGGGCGTTACAATTTTTTTATCTTGCCTAAATGGGTGGTGAGCCAAAAAGTTAGGGAACCTACGCTCTATACCAACCCCCAAATGTCCTAAAACACAAAATTCGCATATGTTTATAAAATAAACTCATTTACCTATTTCAAACGCAAAGACAGCTCCGAAAGATTCAACACATGAGTTCCAAAACACTAAGCCGGGTACAAAACAAACTTCCTCGCTTAAAGCTTACAATAATAAACCAAGTTAATCCTACTGATATTCTGCTATGTTCTTAATTATTGGGCGATAAAGTTCATACTGGGTGGATTATTTTGAAGAGATGCAAGACAGACGAATTTTGTCAGACGCCAAATATTATTTGGTTCACTGATTACAATGGATAGATAGTAAGACTCTGCCAGTTTTAAACAATATCTTACTTTGCAATGCTATGGTTATCTATACAAGAATATGTATTCCCATGAAAATTGGCATCTGTTTCCCGAAACCTGCAATTTGGGGTTTCATTTCAAGGTTAGAGTAAATTGGTATTTTTAGACAAATACGGACGATATCGTCGATGACACGGTTTGAACATCAGGTGAAATAGTAGCCAAGCAAAAAAGTACTTGAAATATGTTTATAATGATAAAATTAAAGACGACAATTCAGTTCATCTTTTCCAACAAGTATTAGAATGGATGGTCGCAATAGGAGTATGAATTGCCAGTTTCATTTCTACGAATAAGACGAATACGAGACGGACGACAATATTTCAAGTCTGTTACAATCTGCTATACTTATATCTAGTATACTTATGTTGCTCGTTGGTATCTTTGCTTCGACTTTGTACGATCTGGTTTTTTAAAGTCAGGTATATTGGATTTGCATATTTGTACAACAATTACTACAAAGATGTGAGCAAGGTGAGTTTTATACCTTAGTCAGGTTGACTTCGTACGGTTGTGTGTAAGTTAAGACGACATGTTAGTTTTGCGTAGCGGCTAATTTGTGCGGCAGTTAGTGGCGGCGATATTTCAGTTGCGGTGTTTGTTCAGGCTGTTTACGTTCTTGTTAGAGGGGATTTAACGGGATTTGTTCGAAACATCCGATCACCGATATGTATGTTACAATGTGGGGATTTCTTCTAATATTGCTTGACGTAGGTTGCTATCTTGTTATTTTTATGACTTGCTGACACTGTGTGACGCCTGTCACCGACACGCAAATCCACGACTTTGTGATCGTATTGCTTGTATGAAATCGCTTATCACAACGCAAATGTCGCATGTCATTGCGACACACATCAGAATGTGAGAGCCGCCATAAGTACACCTGGAACATCTGGTCTTGTTGATAAAGTTATTTATATTAGAATTCTAGTGGTTCTCTGCCTGGCATAGGTACCACCGTGACAACAATGTCAACTAAAGAGCAGCACTGCTGTGTTCCGTATTGAAGGATATCTTTTTTCTACGACTTTTGCGAAGGCATGAGTTTAGACAGCACCACCATCAAGCAGACTGTATGACAATTTGCATCATGAAAATATATAAACTTCAGATTATACCGTCATTACATTTTTAAGCGATGTGAAAGTATTCGCCCAGTATTAAATTAAACGACAATTCTTTCGTTCAGAAAAGACAAATATATAGAAATGTTTAGCGGTTGGTGGTGCGAACAGTCGGTTAATTCTGCGGCGAGTCGCTAAACACCGCGCGGAAATGGGCCGAATAAATCAGCGCTAACTCTACCCCAGGGACTTGTATTGTACGGATAGCAAAAATATCGCACTACATAATTTTTAAATTTAACGAATATATTACATACAAACCATACCGTTCCTATTTCAGCACTTTTCTGGATAATGACATCTAGGGTCGTGGTCCTTAAGCTACAACTTATACTCATGACGACATGACCTAGCATCGTAACCCGCATGAACTCTTCACAAATGTAATATCAACAGATTAGAATTTTAAGATGATCCGCGGTAAGATTTAATAAAAATGTTATAAAAATAAAACATAGCTCCATTCTGTATATCTCCATACTTGAGGATATAATGTAAGTACGCTACTGGTGACGCTGTCACAACATAGTACTTATAAGCTATTGATAAGAAGACGTACGTCATCACGATATAAGCAATGCAGGAATTCTTATTTTATTACTCACACTGATGTCAACAACCGATTGAAACGTCTCTTCAACAGTAGCTTTACAAAACCTCAATAAACTGCTAAAATAAAAACAAAAACCCATAATATTCAACGTGATTCTGTGGATGGTACAATACCACTGTAAACAGGCGGCGTATTCATTAGTCGGGCCATTAATTATTTTTTGTTGATCCCTCGACTGACAGCCGCTGTCCTCCGCTATATTTTACAGTTTCATTTAAATTGGCAGTCGCTCGACTCGATTCTGGTTATTTTCAGGTGAATTTACATTCGATACTCTTGTATGCGTAATTCTTCGTTGGATACACCCGATGTATTCTTTCGTGTTGCATAATATTGTACTTTATTCGTTCTTCTTTATTGATCACTGGATTATAAATTGCAACACTGTGAACGGTTAATAGAATGTATTGATTGCTTGTATTGTTATTTTATAACAGCCAAACAGATCTATTGTGTGTGTCGTTTAAGTTTAACCGTACCTATCCAATCCTAACTAGCGCGCTCATTGGACCCCTCGTGGCCTATGTAATGTATGTATTCTCTGAAAAGGATAGACAGTAGTTTTATTTAGTAGCAACAGAGGTCCTTCTGAAAGAATTCGTCAAGGAAAGTATCACCACCTTACCTATTTCCGCCGCCGAGCAGTAACGCGAGCATTAATGCACTGCATAGTGTACTCTTGTTCAGAAACAGTGCCGAAAAAATAGGAGTGAATCTTTTAATCAACATGTTGGATATTTCTAGACGTGAGGTCCGCTACCACATTCGGTTGGCCACACTGTATGAAGTTAGATACTTACTACAATTCGAGTCATAATTTGTAATTTTTTGTTTTACAATAATGTACCGTTATGTTGTATCTACTTTTCAGGCACTCAGACGAATAAAGCATGAAATGAGATTAGAATGAAAAAGTCATGTTTAATAGAATCAGCTTTCCGGTATTTGGCAGCACTCATAATTTTGACAACAGTGACTTATCACTCTAATGTAATTGTGAAAACTGTCAAAATGCTTTGCACATGAAGTGCAAATGAATTGTCTGTGTTGACACCTGCTTTCAACACTAGAAAAGGTCATTTAATTACAGAAATTACAGGCACATGGGACTTGTCACCTTATGTATCAGGGTGACGAGCGCAGTGGCAGTGCCCCTCAGATCTTTATCGAATTGTTTTAATAACAGACTATCGATAATAAATGATTAATTATGCTTAAATGAGTCTAATTACATGAGATATTTGGGCTATTGTACGATTTATAGGCAGAAAAATAACACATGTAATGTAACTTTCGGTTGATTTCAGCTTTTTCTACTGCCGCACCCCTTAATGCTGCTGCGACGCATTTTTATCAATACTTAATTGTTCTCACTGTCAACATTTTTGTCCATTTCATTACAATTCATGCGAATAATTCACTAAAACATTTGGCCAAAAATTGGTTTTGACATTTAATGCACTTCCCTTTGACAACCGAAAACGGTTATCAAAGGAAAGTATGTACTACAAAAATGGCAAAATGAGGACAGTTGACATTTAAGATGACGTTACGTATTTTCAATTCCCGTGTTTCACATAAATCAATGTAGTGCTATCTCTTTTGGCTTACAACGGCACGCAGTAGTAAAACAAAGACAATAAAATGTTTTTGTTTTCAATGTCTAAATGCATCATATACATATAACGTCTGATTTATATAACATGTCCTTTGGTTTCCAAAGTCTAAGAAAGTAGCACATGCACTACAAGCAATAGCACATGAGGTGACATGTTCAAAATAGAAGTGCCAAAAATATGAACCAATATGAAATTGGAAAAATAAAGATTGTAATTTAAATGGAAATCACTGAAACATATTTTTTCAGTAATTTTCGCTTGACTTGGTTATACGCGTCTAAATATCTATTTCAATAAAATCACAATGAATTGTAGTACTTTCCGCATAAACGCGAAATTGGGAGATTTGTATTGTACCGCTTTACCCACTTTAACTAACGTTTTCACCAAAGAAGTACCCTGATAAGAATGTCTTTTAAACAAACTGTCTTAACAAAAATTTACAGGCTCTAGCATCAAACGTTTCTTCGGAACATTTTTCAGGCGGGAACGTGCATCGATCGCGAGTGCTGTAACCATCCATCTCGTCCAGTCTGTCCCTAGCGGAATTGGGACAGGGTTGCTCGATAGTCAGTTTGTTATGACCTTAACACAGATAAAACCTACATTTTAGAATCAAAGTCGGTTTGTCTAATTATATCACACTACATATACAATAACATCGTAAAATTCGTGACTACTTACAACAAATCGGTATACTACATGAGTATAATATAAAATAAGTAAAATTAGTAATTCACTAAAAGAAATATCTCAACAATTTCATCACGTATGTGCACAAACACACTTACACACGCGCACACGCGAATACACATACGTGCACTTATACACTAACCCACACATGAAGTGTTTATTACTTAATTTGTTATTAGTAATATTTTAATTTATATAATTATAATTCTTATTAATGTTTTTCTTTAATAACTTGTAGTAAAATTATATACAAATATTTTTTATTGGTGCCCTGTTTTAGTGTGCGATTGTTATTTAAGACACAGAGGAACAGGACACACAGGAGGCGCTCATGTCATAGATTACCTACTTTGAGAGTCATATCTATTATCTTGTAAACCTTACTTTAAACATTAACCTAAATGTTACATAGTTAAACAGGGAAGTATTGCCACGTTACCAATTTCTGCCGCCTACTCATCACATTGCTAACAAAACTGATGAAAATTTTGAACAACTTTAAGTGAGCAAACATATTACGTAAACTCAATTTACGTTCCCTAAAAAAGTCACTCAATTATATTAATAGTTTGTCAACTCGACAACCCTATTCTGGGACCTTTTCCGGGACAGGCCGGGATAATTGTTACCTTATTGCCGACAAGTCGTTTGTCTTGTCGGGCCCGTCGCTAATGGAGCCGTGATTTGTTCAGATGCTAATTATAAAACTACGTATTCGTACTCTCTTGTGGATTCGTCAGTTATATTGGCGGCTGCAGACATTAATATAGCTTTAATGCATATTTTTAAACTCAAGCAAGTAGATTTTGATTTACGCTCTTCAATTATTATATTCATGATCCGTTAATTTTAATTTTTAAACAAGACATTAAAACAGCATTGTTTGATTCAAAGATTTTAATAACACCAACGTTTCAAGGTAAATTATAGTTATTTTCATATTTTATCACAAACGATATGGTAACCAGTAAGTGAAGCGGTTGCTTCCCAATTAAGAGATTCACAGTTCGAATCCCTGTACGTGTGAGCTACTTTAATTTGAAATTAAATTTTAATGACATTTTGAGATAACCAAGCATTACTTTGTTTGCTATGCTACACGTCTAGATTGACAGCGAGTGACGTATTGAAACGTTGTTAAATTGTACGTAAAAATTTTACCACTATTATTTCTTTCAAATTATAATTGCTATTGTTATTTTTTACTTTTGCGTTATAATTTGAGATATATATATTATACTAAGCATTTCTATTAACATCTAAGTAAACGGCGAGGAAAAATATCGTCATAAAACCTGCAAGTCGAAGAAGGTTTACAACTCTTGGAAACGAGTGAAATTCCCCCATTAGGTCTGTGTGGTGGACTTAAATACAATGCTTAAACTTTCTTCTTAGAGCAGACCTGTGACCGGCAGTAGGACGTACTGTCGACGCCCTAAGATACCTGAACTTGAGCTGACCTTTTGGTTCTGACAGCCTTCTTACGCATCCAACAGAAAAGGTTAAATGAATTCCAGCTTTATGGTTGAAATTTGTATTCTGTATTTTAGTTTTATTTTTTATGATACCAAGTTACGAAACAAACAAGTCGTGCATCTGGTGGTTAACCTGTCCATAACAGTTGCAGTGCCACTCAGAACTTTAAATCGCAAGGATCTTAGGGGCATTGCCACTGCGCCCGTCACTCTGAAACATAAAAGTTGACAAGTCCCACTTGCCTGTAATTTCACCAGCACCCTTAGCCTTCAAAACCGGAACGCAGTAATGCTCACATTACAGTAAGGTGGCAATACTTTCCTGGACGTACGCTTTCACAAGGAGCTTACTGCTATTTTAGTAAGTATACGTTAAATATTAAATCAATCAAATCTTAAAATGTAATTCAATAGTGATGCAAGAAGGAAGTCATATCAAAATTAATTTTACAGCTGACAGGTTAGGGCACCTTCAAATTAGGCGCTTGAAGAAGCGCTGCAACGGCGCGTTTATGGCGCTGCAGTCGCACCACTACTAATTTTCATATAATATTTTCAAGCGCAGCTGCAGCGCCATACTCTCGCCACTACAGCGCTGCTGCAGGCGTCTAATTTGAAGGTGCTCTTAAACCCTTAAAGGTTAAGTTTTTTTAACACTTTTTAACACTAACTCAGGACCAAATTTTCAGTTAGGGGGTCAGGTATCTTAGAACATCGACTGTACAATGGTTTGAGAATGAGTTAAGTAAGGAGTTATTTGATAATCCAATTAAATATTAAATCCCCGTTCCACACATACTATATATTTGAAAACAAATCAAACCGATTAACTACTAAACTGTTTACAGGCAAAATATCAACAGAAATAATCCACACGAACAAAATTTAATATCTCATAGTAACCCCAATATTTTATTTGAATCATAAACACGTAGCAAAAGATCTAATAAAAATCTGTTAAGCTCAAAAGTCTTGGAAAAATCAACACTAGAGAAAATAAATACATTAATATTAAGAAAGAATAATAGCTCTAAGAATAAATTTGAGTTGTAAAGTCTGTAACAAAGTGCTCAAATTATATTAATCCTCTATTTCTTAAATTATTTGACAATAACATATGGGCGTCGCGCGTTTGGATGCGATTAACCTAACTCAGGAATCTTTATCCCTGAACACACCACAAATGTTTGTAAAGTAGAGCCAAGTTGTTGAAATAGATAAAATGTTGAGGAATTATTCTTTTTGCATAAATATCGCTGATCTACATGACAGTTTAGAACGTAACGAACTTTTTTTTAAAGTAGGGTAGTCTGTTCTAAGAAGACGCATCCGTTAGGAATACGCAATGTCGATTGCCGCGAATTTGTTTACAAGACTAACCTCTACTAGGAAGTGGACATTTTTGTGCGGAAAAATTTTAAATAATTATTGGAAACTAAAAAATTGTAAAAATATGAACATTTGTATTATAATCAGTATTTGCTTAAAACTTTTTGATGTTTTTAAATTTTGATATAGACTAAATTATACATTTATGTTTTGAAAACTGGCTTTATACCAAATCGCTCAAAAACTTGTCTAGAGATCAAACTGCAAACGATTCTGGTCACTTGCAACGTATAAGGTTAGTAGTAATGAAATTCTAAGGTTTTCACTATTTTTTTATAATAATTCATTATTACAAAAAATAAGACCAAACATGAGACAAAAATCTAATTATCAGAAAGATATTGAAGTGCCAAGAGTACGCAATTCCATTTTACACTATTCTGTTAGTTACAACCACATTATTAATTATAATTACTTGCGAGTCACTATGTAAAAGTCAGATTAGTAGACTACTAAATAAAACAATTGTTATATAACACTTTTTGTTTTCATTTTATACCGTCTCAAGCCTTAAGTCCTTCTTAGACCAAGCTCTATATATTATATTCTTTATTTGAATTTTATTTTTATTGAATATCATGTTTTTACTACCATGACATTCGTCTTTGTTTTGAAAATACTCCACTAGTTTATTATTATTGATACAAAGATCGAACAAACAAAGAAACATTCCTTCGGTCCGACTGGACTCGAACCAGCATCTGTTGCCTCAAAGTGGCTACCTGAGCTACTGATCTAATCTACTAATTAATATTAGTAGGTTACATCAGTAATCCATCTGAGCTACGGATCGAGCCAGCAGATTTTACGAATTTCTCTATGTGCCGTCTTTGTAATGAGCTTAAACGGCTTATGAAACCATGATTGCCATGTTGAGGCAACAGATACTGGTTCAAGTCCGATGAGATCGAAGAAATCTTTCTTTGTGCTTGTTGGATCTTTGTATCAACAATAATTCTTTATTCCAATTTTTGACATTTGAATGTGCACTAGTATCCTGCTTATTTACATATTTTTACGTACCTATTCTTATTTAAGTTAGAGCTCAAAATTATTTACATGTTAGGCTCTAAATTTACTAATAAGCTCTACACTACTTTCCAGAAAGTGCGAAAATATTCTAAATCTTAGAAAAAAATTATTTTACATTCACTCACTGCAAAGAACTACAACTTGGCGGTACACCAACCATGCACCTCGATTTACAACCCACAGAACATAAAGTAGCGTTTTTATAGTTTCCACTGGGCTATTTTTCAGGCTCGGCGGGCGATTATTTTAATCGTTCGTTCGACTCTTTCAACATGCCTCGTTCGAGACAACCTCACTTGATGTATGGCCGACAATTAACTGAAAAAGTGTAATGCGTGAACTAGCGTCGCGGGGGCCGAGGGTCGGAAATAACACTTCTTTTGTGTCAGTCGAGATTTTATATAGAGATGCTACTTAACCGGCTCTATGATGTAAAAGGTGACTACTGCGATTGGACTCTTAAGTTGTAGCAAGATTTGAAATAAATAACCCTAGAACATTTCAATACCCAGATGTAACTTATCTGTCTTTTACAGTGTCTAACAAGTGTTCCAGTTTTGTAAGAAAATCTTTAAATTAATTCACAAGCTGCAAACGACTATAGTGTCAATGTTTTGTACATCCGTGAATTTGTAAGTATTTATATACATATTATATACTTATTATTACATATTATATACATATTATATACTTATTTCACAAACAATACTATAATACTCTGGTTTTATCAGCTCTGTAGTACTCTGCTAGTGATGTTCCATGACATATCGACAAACAGATGGTGGCACGTCCCGCGCGTCACAACACTCACTAATTTATGCGCGTCTTAACGCCCGTCCCACCTATTAGCTGACAAGCTGTATATTTTACGGAATATAGTGTGACCATAAATGTGCCATAAAATTAAGAGTATAAAATATAAAAATTATATACTCTTTTTTTTTTTCTTTTTTAGAGTATTTTACCTCATACCGTGTACTACTTTCGTATAGTTTTATCTGTCAAATGTACTTTACATAATATTGTGGTACGAATTATATAAACACAAACCATATCTTTTGAATTTTTTTACTTTATAACGCAACTTTATAAATTCAACATAATTAAAACTATGACTATGCGCAAGCTAAAAGTTAGGATTTCTGATTACTACAACAACTTTATAATAATTTATTTGAAAAATTACTTCAAAAAAATACAAAACTAAAACAAGTGGTCAACCTACTTACGACATATCCCCAGCTGAGTTATCGTTCCCAGCTTTTTATTTCTGGAACGCACCGCGACTAACAGTCGGCTTTCATCTTGTAAACGTTATTAATCGACATGGCTCCCGGACACACGTGTTCGCACCACCAAACTCCACATAGCGCTGTTCAAACACTTTATTCGACATACATTGGCTGCTACTCGGAACCAAAATAATAATGCCCGTAACCTAAAGCAGCAATAGTATTAGTTAAAAGAGATACGATGCATGTCAACGGGTGTGAATAGACAGATTATCGCGCAGAATGTTTGTGTACGTCGTTCTTTGTTGGTCGCAAAGAGCGATCAGTCATGTTAATACAAACGAGGCTGAAAAGGTATTGTCGCTTTGTTGTTCATAATGAGCCATGTAATGTTGGACGAAAGTGTAGAATTATTCATAGAAATATGTCTATGTCGCTTGTAACATTAGTGCGTTTAAAGGAACTTATAATGAGTTATGAAGGGCTTTAGAGCGAACTATTTCTGCGCTAGTAATCTTTTTGTTTTTTGTAAAATTAATTGCATTTGCTTGTGAGGTCTGCCATTTATGTCAAGCGCGTATTAATCTTCTTTTGTTTGATTCAGAAACGCTGTTACGCTCATCAAAGTAAGTAAATTAATTAAAGGTTTAGAAACAAATAACAAATACTAATAAATCAAAACAAAGAAGCAGATAGTTAAATAAGGCCAATTAATACGTCTCGTTCATATTATTTATACCTACCAGCTGATATTGCAAGAGCTTTCTTAGTCTCTTCTTCTTATCGTATTGATGGTATATGCTATATTAACGCCTAGAACTTTTGCCATCTTGATCACGCCACAAGGTGACTATTTAGTAATCTGTGCCACAAGTAGCCGCCATACCGTACTGTGCATGGGATATGTTTGCCGCTGTGGAGAAAGGATTTGCCAACCGGCGGGCGCACAACAAGATGCTTGCTGATGGTAGCCCAGAGTGAGGCAGACGTACTAGGAATACGATTCGTACTTCAAGTTTATCTAAGATGCTACATTCTGTTTTTCCGTATAAAATTGTTTTCTATTATTACATTGATTTTATTAATATTAATTGTTGTCTCGTACAAAATTATAAGCTGAAACTTGTTACATTTTATATTAACGAAATTAAACACTAGGTCACATTAACAACACATGTATTTTACATGTCTTATGTTACATGTGATATCTATTTATCTTATTTACATCTTTTAGATTATTTACATCTGTTTTCAATAACAACACAACAGCATCAGTCGACGGGTGTCGAGTGGCGTCGTCGATAATTGACAACGATCAATTCCAGTGCTTTCAATATTCCTTCATCTAGGATTTTTCTCTCGTTTTTACGCCGCTCGTCTCGGGGATTTATCGCTCAATTAGTCTTGTTTAATAGCCGCCTGCTCGCTGATGTCTGCTTCTCGCGACTCTAAGGGATGGCACTTGTGTACGTTTTTTTAATTTTATTATTTAGTTTTAAAAACTGTCAAAAATCATGACAATAACTCACAGTATTTTATATAAATTGTAGCCGTTTCTCTATACTCAACAAGACTATATTGTGTAGTATGTTACATTTCTTTCTTAAATATTTCTTGAATAATGTCGCAAATTACAAAGAATATTAGATTTGTTGAGCCGCACCATAACTATCTGTACATCTATTCAATTTTCTATCAATGTCCTTTGTATAATCCTTTATAAAATTATTTTTCGAACTACAATTTCCATGTTACTCTTTATCATAGCATATGCGTGATAGAAAGCAGACGTCGCATTACTTTATGGAAAAAATCTTTTAGCGTCGGATTTCTTTAACAAAATTAGGCCACTGAGCTGAAACTGATTAACGGCAACCCTGACAGGCGGAAAGACGCAGAGAAATGGGATTAAATTAATTGTCGCATCAGTCACGAGGGCGTCGGGGTGTTTTTTATTAGTCGAGTGCGCCTCCCCGCCCGCTGCCCGCGCCGCCTGGCCAAAGTAAATCACATGGCACAACCAACCATGAACCAAAATGGATGTGAACTTACCTTAATACGTCTACAGAAAGTATTTTCTACATCCGAAACCACTTTTTGATTTAAGTAGCTTTTTATTAAGCAATAGCGCATTCGTAACTAGTTTATTCATTTGACAAATTTTGCCTTTAAACATAATGTTCGTAACGTCAGTAAAAAGCATTACTTTGTTTTATAATCGCGCAACGTGTCGAAATTCCATATTTCAACAGTCAGCTTTACGAAAATATATCAAACTACTACTGTAGCCAATCTGCCGTATCTATAGTGCAACGATTTTGTTTCGCAGCTCGACTTTGCCGCACCCAGACGATTTGTCCGCGCTTTGATCTCCGTGCGATTTATCGACATTATTTTTAACGCCCCATCACTACGGCAGAGACGGACTCGAGTAAGCACTCGATTAATCGATTATTTATCCTTATTTATTAACTTTAGTAGCACATTTCTTGGTATTAGTTTCAACAAATTTTAGTTTGTTAACTTTGTGTACTATTTTCATTACGGTTGTATGTTTCTCCTTTTTAAAAGCTTAATTAGTATTCTTTAATTATTAAGAAAGTAAAAGATAATCGTAATTTTGATTTCATTTAATATCATGATGTTAGCCTCACCCTATATTGGCATACAGACGCAGATTCGAGTTCTGGACGATCGAAGCAATTTTTCTTTGTGTTCGACCTCTGTTAATAATTAAAAGATAATTCTTAAAATTATTTTTTTTTTAATTTAAATTAGTTCAATGTTCTAAAACTATAGTTTACAAAAATAAAACGTTATGTAATAATCAATTTCATGCAGTTGATTCATAACAAAGTTTGCAATATAAACTTATAAAAAAATAATTATGTCTCTCAGTCACAAGTTAACTTTAACTTTACAAACTATAACTTTTTGAAATTTCAAGATTATATAAGTGACGTAATGTACAATTATGAACAAATAAAATTCTTACATCAAGGGTACCCTTAACAAACGACCATGTATAAAAGCACTGATGCATGTTTTTTTTATTTGTTATTAAACATTTTACAAAAAGAGTACTTATTAAACGAAACATGGCGGCCTTGGCGGTACAACAAAAACCTAAGGCTGTTGATGACGCATAAGATGGATGTCAGGATAGCAAATGCAAGGCTGTTGTCCGTTCCTACCCCAATGGGAAAAGAATAGATACATATAGGTACTCTTTTCCCATCCCTTTGCCCAATTGCCCAAATCTAATGTATGTATATTTTGTACATACATTATTATCGAAAAGTCGTACGTTTTTGACGACTGCTACACTTTGGAAATAAAACTATTTTTCGAATCTAAACGGCAGACCGCTTACTGTAAATCGTGAGTACGAAACCACTAAAGACTCCGAAACATAGGTCAGCGGACCTCACGAATTCTTCTATCTATCTATTGTATCTATTTTTCTATACGAATAGCGACATCTCTCGCCAGGACTGGTTAAAGGTACTAACTGGTTATAATATTTCATAGATTTCTAATATATGGCACTACGACTAAGAAGTCGTTGAAAAACCAAATACAAAGAAATGACGCAAGCACATAGAAGAATTCGTGAGGTCCGCTGGTTCGTTCCGTGGCTTAGTTGGTATAGCGTCTAGCACGGTAAGCTAGAAGACGTCGGTTCGAATCCGGCCGGATCGAAGGAATTTTTCTGAGTGTTCGATCTTTGTATTAATAATAATGAAATAGTTTTTCAATATCAATTAATAATTTTGATCAATTAGGTATAGATCGTCTTTAGTGTACCTTCATAAATAAAATGGCAGTTTAGAATGAGCTGATAACAAATAATGACTATTTAATGTATAATTTAAACACAACATGGAATAGAAGTACGATTTATACACAAACAATAAGATTTACAGGCCATTTGTAGTACTTAGTACATGGTTCTACCTGTATGTGATTAGAAATCGTATTACTACATTATTGATAGTTACATATGTACGTCTATACATATGAAATACTGTGTGTTTGTTTGTAGATTCATTTAAGAGTGTCCGTTGCGTGACTATTCATTGGTTCAACAAATCGAAACAACAACCAGCTGAAGTCTAAACTTGTTGAGCCCGTCGCGGTCGTCTACGCCGCGAGTTCAACTCGGACTGGTTGTTGCATTAAAACAAAAGCGATTCGGAGGAGTTTTAATATGTATCATGTAATTTTTATAATGGTATGATTGGCTGATTATTGAAAAAAAAACCAATCTTAAATTCTAATATTAATATTCCGTTAGTTGATATTCCGTTAGTTAGTTTAGAGAGATAGCAGAAGAAATATCTTACATAAAGATGAAAATATTTATGGAATTTTTAAATCTGGCGAGTACTCAGACAGGGTACAATAATAATATGTAGCAGTTTTGGAAAACACGTTGCGAATTTTTTAAGTACATATTAATTTATTTCACTAAAAGTATTGCCATCTAAACTCGAGAAAAGCCAGAAAATACAATTAGTACAAAATGAACCTTCCACACGAAATAGTAAATCGATTTTCTGTTGCTATTGAGCGAAGTCGTATATATCCACGTCACGCAGTGATTTGCTGTCCAGAAAGCGAATCACACTGTCTTTGAAATCAACAAACATTTGTGAGTGCAGAGCTTCTCCGCATATAAAGGCAAGTGTGATATATTACTTTATGCGACCTGACCCATGGCAGACGACCATACTACTGCTGAAGCAATACATACAAATGTACATTTCACTACATAAACATATAGTTCAAATGAAGTTAACGCCGCGCTTAATTACCATGTCTAATTGGGCGCTTACCAAAAGTTAGTTCATCTCACTTGGTCGCCATTGCGTAAATTTTTTTTTAGATAACATCACTGAACTTTTACGCAACTTGGGATCTTTGTGATGCCTTGTTAAAATTTTATTTACTTACATTGTGCCTGCAACTATCTTCTTATTGTTAATGTTTTCCATGCTCCTAGCAATGGTTTTCCATTTTTTTTTGTTTATTTTTATAAATCATATAACAACATTTGAGTAACTATGCGCCTTTTGTAGTTCCATAAACATCCGCTAGATGGCACTGACCCATGTTGAGCAAATTAATAAGAATCGCTTTGTTGATATTTTACCTCAAATGGCGACTACTCCGCCCTTACAGTATAAGAGAAGGCCATACTTATCTCTAGGTTTACTAAGAGTCGAGTGCTTATGGGAACAATTATCAGACCTAACTGTTTGCTGATTTAATACCTACTTTTTGGATCTATTGTTACTTGGACAACAAAAATGATATGAATTTTAAGATCTATAGATATGTAGTTTCAAATTACATTTAATATAATATTGCTTTCTGAGTGGGTGTTTGCAGTGCCTGCAACATCTTGCTGTTATGCACAAATAATTTCGTGTTTCATACTATGATATAAATAATTCGGATGGTATGTACGCCATACAGTTGCTTGTTAATCGTCGCAGTTGTGTGTATCACACATTTTCATCAACAGCTTGTCAAATAAAACGCAGTAACTGGTCGCGCATATAAAGGGCTGAATCTGTCATTGCGCAGCTAATGAACTATTTGAATGGAGGCCTTATTGGCTGCGAATGAATAAAGAAATAAATGCGAGTGTCACTGTGCGTCCACGCAACTTAATCTGCTATTTAAGTTCGTACAGTTTGACACTTATTTATAGCCCTGACTGAACTAGAAATATGTATGCACCTAAGATTACCAAATCGTCGTAACTTTCTCAAACTCATATCTTAAAGCACAAAATTAATGAAATGCAAAAAATGTATTGTATATACAAATTTTGCAGGTTGATTTCATATCACGTTTCCTTCATATTCACACACTGGTTTTTACCTATTCTTAAAGTAATGCATCCAAATTAACACCCTTGATAAGAAATTTAAAATAAATGGAAAGTTTTGCCATCTCCTGGATAATCACTCTTTATAAGATACAAGTTTGAGAAAGTAAGGCATTGAAATGTAAATATAACTGTGTAATTTATACTGCTACATGAGTATCGTTAAATAAATTATGCGTATTGTATATCGTAATTACAACGGTCGGTTATAACTACAAATGAGTATATGTTTGAAGATTCAAAATTTTATTAGGCCAGCCAATTTTTAGTACTAAACTTTTGATTTAACCGTTTGAAGTTATATGAAGTAAAATAATTCAGTTTAACCAGCACCTCAATCATGAGTTTAAACTAACAATTGTCGTTAGCGACAATGTAAAAAATTTATACATAAAATGTCATTTATTTTTGTGACCGCTTTGCAATTAGCCATACCAACGTGTGAAATAATTTAAACGCTAATATCATACTAATAAATACGCATACGTATTACCGAATACATTTCCCACTTCTGAACAAGCGTTTTGCATATCTGATCACTCTTGATTTTTATCATAATGAAACGGAACTATTATTTTTTTTAATCTAAATCGTGTATATTTTTGTTTGAAAACAAAAATGTACACGGTTTAGATTACTAAAGCTTCGGACTGTTTACAAGCCTTGCCAATGTCCAATTATTATTTGATTGTTTTATTCGCATAAGAAATTATGAACAATGGTCAACCAGTGCATCATTTTTCTGATAAAGACTACCTAACAGAAACACAAACAATTCTAGTAGAAATCGAGTTCTTAGGTTTTCGCAATTGTTACACATAAAAATGAAACTATTTTTCCGGATTTAAATCGCGTATATATATTTGTTTTTTCAAACAAACCGACGTTTCGGGCCCTTTACAGGTCCCATCAACTGGTCAACCGTGACCATAGGCCCACCCATGACAATTAAAATTTAGACAAAGTTTGTGTGTCTCATACATTCTTCGGTACAACTCTGCGCACGCGGCGATCTACTT
>NW_020653854.1:13419672-13433843 GCF_003589595.1 Hyposmocoma kahamanoa | reverse complement strand
ATGGGACCTGTAAAGGGCCCGAAACGTCGGTTTGTTTGAAAAAACAAATATACGCGATTTAAATCCGGAAAAATAGTTTCATTTCCTAATTCTAGTACAATATAACTACTTTTGCTTGTGACAAAAAATTGTTTTAAAAAATACAAACAATACTAGACTATGAATAGAGCACTGTGTAGAAGTAGGCTGCACGTCTGATTGAATGTGAAAATTATACAAGTGTGAGGAGCCCTTTACATTCAGCAGCAGTGGGAATAGATGTGATGTGGAATAATGGGAATTGATCTAAAGTTCACTTTATTTTATGAGAACTACTTTACATGATTTTGACGATGCTTTCAAGTCAATATGAACCTTGTTACCTTTGGATGTTGAATGAGCGCTATTGTACAAAAATAATGTTTGGGTACATTTTATGTACTTCAGTTTCATTTTAAACTAAACTTTTAAGCTTCAGCTCTAAATAATAAAACAAATATCGTTCTACAACTTTAGAATATACTCAAATTTTTAAATATTTCTAACGACAAACTATGCTCCGATAATTTAAAGAATTGTAAGTTTTATTTCCTACTTTAGTACTCACTATTAACATCAATAAATAAAGATACGTTGAAACCACTCGAATCTACAGATGTTCTAAAAGATAAAACTCTAATATTTCTTACTTTCAACTACTGGAATCCAAAGCGTTCGACGACTGTAATTCCTCGATTGATATCAGAATTACGCCTCTCTCGTGATGTAACTCGAAACGGTTTCCAACAGATGCATTGATAAGATTTAATTCACGCCTTACGACCACCTTACGATCGATCTACGATTTACAATGCACCACGTCGGTATAATTTTTTTTTATTGTGTTTTGCCTTGCCAGGCAAACAAATTTTAACTATTTTCGAATTGTTCGAATTTCGCCTTACAGCCTACTCAAAAGAAACTAGAGCAAGTACGGTATTATACATCTAAGCAATAGGGCGATGAATAGATCAAGTTCAACGAAGAATTCTACTCCTATCTCAACAGCCTACTCGCGCAATTCAAGAACAACGGACCTCGATAGCCCATAAATTAGAGGGGACGATTTCTGCTGAGAGCAGTGTGGGAAAGGACTTTTTAAACTGGTTATTTACATCTAATGTGACTTTATGTACGTAAAATACACATGTCACATACTAAGTTTTATTTAATGTAAAGTAAGAGGCAAAGGAGCAGACGAGCCATGTAATGAGAGGTGCTTATCGTCACCCATGGACAACTGCAACATCATAATACCTACCTAGACCTACGGGTTATAGCCTTTGATCAATAGGGCTCTATTGTGAACGTGATGCCCGCGTGGTCTTGCCTGGCATCAAGTAAGTGGGGATGAGCTGTACTCCTGTGGCGGCAGGTGCGATAGTGGAAACTTGACGGTTGCACAATTCGAAAAGTTCCTCAGATCCCTCCCGTTATAAAGACGGTAGAACACACAGAGAGCTAAGTCACACACAAATGATTATGTCAAATATTTGTACGACAAATTTTAGTTCTTTTTAACCGACTTGAAAAAAGGATGATTCTTTTTTATGTATGTTACACTTTTATATATATTATAGCATTTCTTAGCATTTGTGAACCGATTTTCATGATTTTTTTTTGTTGGAAAGATGGTACCTCAGTATTGGTCCCATTTAAATTTGAAGAAAATATTCCACCTCCAACGGTGACAAACTAGTGAATCCGGTTTCGGGCACTTTCCAGTAACCGATTTCAATAAAACTTGGCAAATAGAAGTAATTCCAGGAACTTTCGAGGTCAGTTTTTTTTTATACAATAAAGTTACAATTGTGTAATCTCTAGCGACACTCTCCGTACATTTTTACTATACAGATACTCCATGAGGTCGCTAGCAAACTCAACAGTATTAGCTCATGATAGAGGAAAAAACCTATTTTGTACGATCAAAGCACTATGGTCAGATCGTTACAAGTAAGGTACGGTAACGAAATCGTTACCGTGTAGAAATTGCATAGTACGCAGTTGGGTAATAAAGTTGTGTTAACACTGTGTGGAAAGCTGTACCGTATATGGCTTTAGATCCGATGTAAAATCTGTGTTCGGTTTAACTGCAGTTTTATGAACTACCGTCTTGATCCCGGCTCCGGTTACGACTTCCATATGTACAGCATGATTAATTTTTAATGTTATATATTAAAATTTTAATACAAAACTAGATTCCAACGGAGTTGTTTGTTCGATACACGTTAACTAACTAAATAATTTTATAGTATCACAGTTAGGTACCTATAGTAATAAGATATAGCCAGAATATATTTGTCTAAGTCGCAGCGGCTCATAGTCCTAGGGCCCTACTATAAATTAACATAATAATTTTAAAGTAGGTGCTTTTTAACACATTTTTCAAAATTATCGAGTAACTAAACCTCTACAGTATGTTACTTACAAGTATTCCTTTTTTGTATTATTACATATCAATAAAAATTATGATTAAATCTCTCCAATAGAATGTACATAAATATGAAAACAAATCGAACACTCCATATCACAGTGGCATTCAGAACTGCTTTATCGGTCCATAAAGGCGTCGATCGTGACACTAAACGTTAATTTATTTTACTGCCCTGCTGTTATTTACAGCTGTTTACATTACACAGCGATCGCTCGATAGTTAATTGCTACTCGTTTCCTCGACTCGTCCTTGGGTGTTTGATAATAAAACCTCCGTATTTTTTTTATTTGTTGCAGCTTTAATTTGTTTTTAAAAGCATAAAATGTTCATTGAAAGGAACTTAAAAATTTATTTGAACTTTTCTCAATTTAGGCTGAAGAGACACTGACGTGGTGCACTGCAACCTAAGGCCCAGCGCCCACTGGCGGGATGGCACGGCAAAAGATTTTTATGTGACGAATAGTAATATACTTTAATAGTTCATAATTACAGTTGAAATTTAATTCACAATGTTGCGGTAAGCTTAAGGATACCGAACCGGGAGCCACCGGAATGCCTCGGCAGCCTTCGGGATGCTTCGGTAGGCTTCAAGACACGTTTGACTGCGGATATGCAAAGCGAAGAGAGGCAGGCACATCAGGTAGTAGTAGACGGTATGCTTTGCCATGCCTGAGCAAGCCACGTCTCTAAAGATATTGCGGCAATTGCCGTCAGTGTGCGCTTTTTTTTAGAGCGTCAAAACAATAGGGGTCGGGCCTTATACGAAATGAAACGTGTGGTTTCCGCGTTAGACCACATACATTGATGATAAAAAGAAATTATAAAATCTTTAATCAGTAGCTTTATTGAGAACAACTTAACAGAGTGTCTTTCCAACTGATAGTTACTTACTCTTACTTGATTATGTGTTTCCATTTTAGAATTTTTAAGAACATCAACATTTGTTTCCACGCATTTCACACAAGACTGTTTACGTATTTAATTTATTATTGTGATATTATATTTTTGTTACATATTACTTTCGAAAAAAGGAATACAGTGAAAAATTCTAAATTTATAAAAACGAACTGAACCAAAAATGTATAGCACCACATCCACCTAAACAAGTACAGTATGTATACATAAAACTCAATGCTAATGAGCCAATAACAAATCAGCTCACCACATCAGTTGGGCAACTGGTAGATATTCTGCCACCGCTGACGACAGTTACCCGTTCGATTTATCGTTCATCAGAACCGACTTGAATAGCTATTACTTCATTATGTCTTGCTTGTAGGTAAATACGACGGCAACACAGACCTCATTACATAGACATTTATAAGACAACAAAATTAACAAAACAAAATAAGGGTCGGCCAAGGCGGTCTTACCATGACCAAATTGAGGACGAGTTAGAAAAACACCAGTAGGGACACGACTGGGCGCGACTTGGGCGAGAGCGACTGACATAGAAGCGCGAGATATTGCTGTTCTGTATGCGAGAATATCAGTATCTCGATTATAAAACGTTGATGTTTATCGCTCCATAATAAGTGACAGTAACAATTTTAAATAGGAAACTACCGTGAGACTCAGACATATTAACTAAAATAACGGATAACTCACGTATTTAAATTGAATTTTAGCTCGACATGTTTCGAACAAACTCGTGGTACTTAATCATGAGATTCTGCGGCGGTGACTCGACGGAAACTGCGCGCCAAAGCCCTGGCAGCTAGGACTGCCAGTGTCGAGCAAAAATTCGACTTAAATACGTGAATTATCCGTTATTTTAGTTAATATTGATAGTAATAAAATCAAATAATCGTCAAAAATCGAACAATTTAATTTGTTATGAGTAGACACGATTTTAAAATGATGAGAAATGCAAAAATTGTCGCATAGCATTTTTCTAAAGATCTTCTGTTAAGCGCGACAAGTGTGTCCTTAAAAACACTTATTTAATGAAATTTAAAAAGAAAGTAATTGTAATGTAATGTAAATGTAATGAATGTTCACTGTAATTTTCTATTATAGACAAGTACTTAAATATACATTTATTTTCAAACAACCTCCCATATTCGCTAGGCACACGTACTCGCCAATTTCGTCATCCTTCTTAATCTAATAAATTATATTACAATATTCAATGAATCGCTCACGTCGTTGTTATAATTGCGGACGGACGAGACATGCATAGCGATACGACCACCGGCCTAGAGAACGTTGCCGAATGCTAACTACCAATTCTTTTGCAATTTTCACCATGCTCTTAGAATTAACCCATTTTCATATAATTAGGATTCTTAAAATGTTATTATGGGTGTGGACTTTATGACTTCTTAACCTCCTTGTTCTTTTTGTTGTATCGATGGCATACACTGTAATACTTGCCATCGTGGTGAAAGGATTTGCCAATCGGCGTAAGGTACTTGTTGCCCAGGATGTGCCAGACGTACAGGGAAGGAATGGTACGTCGTGCGGGATGGCTCCTTTCGTACAACCCTACCTAAAACTCAACAATCTACAATGGGAAAATACTAAACGTGAAAATTATTATTTTTGAAATTAAACCCAACATAAAAATTACTTAAGGCCCAAGCAAGTTTTGTATGAAAAACGTATTTTTCTGAATACCCTATGGCTATTTAAAATATATAGCACGTATATAGAGGGTTGTTTTTAAAATTCTAACAACCTCCCAGAACTTTATTGCTTACACAACAACTTTTGTTTCTTGACTTTTTACGAAACATAATATTTTACCAATAATAATCTTTAAATTTTTTGTGGTACTATCTGACACTTGAGATTTGTATTTGGTAGAATGTGCAAGCGTCCTCCGCGACGATTCCCACTCCCTACACAGAGTTATTACCGTTTAAAGCGATCTATTTACATCTATTTATTTTTGTATGAAAGTAAAACTAATGAAACAATAAAAGTGATGAAACAATAGTTGTTGGTTATGATATTGGTAATATTACCAATATCATAAACACCTCGCAAGACTATATAGTCTAAATAGTCTAGATTTTAAAAATAAACCTGTATAATATATTTGATTGCGATATCTTTACTTCACATAATATGTACATTTTGATGTAAATGAAGCCTCAGAAGGTTGGGTAAGTGTTTTTTTATATAATTATAAAATGCTTCAAATTGCAAATTGCATTAGTATTATCATGTACTTAACAAATTTTGAACATTTTTTTTAAAGTGTACTACAACAATATTATTTTTCTAAGGATATGCAATATGAAATCGCCGGTTTTTTATAATTGTCTATTTATTACAACCACGTGCATACAATAAAGTCCCTCGGTGTTGTTTGCGTTAGGCTATCGACTATTCGCATCCTGCTTAACGGGTGGCCCGTCGTTCCTTATTAGTACACGATTGTTTGCGAGACTAATCATAGATTGTATACACATTTGTAAGGATTACATTTTATAAAAATACGAGACGATACAACTAAAATGAAACTAGTTTTATAGCTATTATGTATTCAGAAAGTTTTGTCTCAATTGATTAATAGCTTCTACCAATAACTCAAGAGAACTGCTAATCGTCATACAAGATGGCGTAGCCGGGTATTTAGTACCTATTGGTACACTTGAAGTCGCGACGATTACCAAATAGCTATTCTGTAACGTTATTTTACACTGACACATTGAATTTTATCAAATCTGCTTCTAGTGATAACAAACACAGCAACTAGATGGCGCTATATTTTACCTCAAAATGGATATGCACCTCATATAAAAATACATTGTAAAAAAAAAACAATCACAACTCGCAACGTTTCCATCCTCTAAATAATAACTAGAACACTACTTTGTCTATTCTAATGCCATTTAGACATATTGATAGTTTCGCTTAAAATTATTCATATTTCAATGTTACTAGATGTAAGAAGCGAGAAAAAACAATGGCTACGGTGATTTTAGGCTGAGAACACCGAACGTGGGAAATAATATTTTTTTAATTTTATTTGTAATTCCAAGAAGTATGATATCGGATTAAATATCGCAGATATTGCATTGGTTCCAAAGGGTCATATCGGAACGTCACACAGTGGGCCCAAATTGATAATTCTTGGACATAGGAATAACTTTTTTTTATGTGACATATAATAACATTCCTAACAACTTTTATTCTTGCATGATTTCTTGAAAAGTTGATAGATTCAGAGAATTTTTTTTTTGTATGGACAAATATACATTTTATTTTTTATCTCAAAATATACGAAAATGTAGTGTGCACATAAAAAAAATTTGCTCGATACTCCACAAGTTATTCCTATATCCAAGAATTATCAATTTGAGCCCACTGTGCGCCACCGCAAACGGATGACAATTTAGACTTCCTTTAGGTTATACTACATTGCTCAGATTTTTATAGATACTTCCAAGTATTCTTTTATTTTGTTTAGGTTTAGCGCCATCTAACTATATTCGCAAGCGTTACGTTATTAATTAGTTAACAACGAACTATGCCATCTATTGATACGCATAAATATCGAAGTTCAGAGAATAATTTTACTTTATTACTAAATATTTGAAAAACATTACAAGAAAAATAGATTAACTACTATATTTCCTATAAAAGAGGAATTAATCGATATCCACGACCATTTACGTAAATATAAACTAATTCCAGGCTATTGATCAGGGCCATCTAGAAATGAGACGGCATTTTGACCTTTTTCAGAGGTACGATTTTTAATATCGAGATTAACAGTCCTCTTGAGTTATTGGTCCATGCTTCTACGTACCATCAGCAAACTTGAAGATTTACAAGTACCGACATTTTTTTAAGCAAAAGTTTGAGTTGTCCCATTTTTTGTGCAAACTATTTGTTTATAAAAAAATATTATCTAACCTTTTTTTGTTAACAAGAATAAGCATGCTACCTACCGCGAGACCTGTTTGCATAAACACTCTTCGATGTCAATTTTGATGAAATAATACGCTTTTGCTGAATAGTAACGTTTATTGAATTCTTTATTTTTTCAATCATCACATAACAATAAAAAAATTAAAGAATTTAAAAAAACGTAGCAAGAAGTAAGTCATTCAAAGACAAAATAATAAAAACAGACAGTTGCGCGTGAAAACTTGTTATGCATGTTCATGATTATGTAGAGTAACAATTTTTCTTTTTTATATTTTAAACAACCTGGATCATGTATACTTATATGCTCTGGATCATATATGCTATATATATGTTATATATACAGAAAACAGTTTTTAAAGGATGAAGCCTTATAAATTGCATACCAATAGATAGAATATTATACTGTAGCTTTGCACATTCTCTTTAAATAAATTTTATGGAACTTTACCATTTCAAAATCGATAGTTTCACATGTGAAGCCGATGTATATCTGCTCCCTTTTTAACTTCGTATTTTTGGTGAGAATTTTTTCCGAAGCAAACGTTTAAAGAGAAACAAGTGTTTCAATTTACCAACATTTCAGTCGAAAAGTTACGTCAATATTAGGATTATGGAAAGAAAACAAAATTCCAGTTTTGATAGTGTTAAGAAAACAACAATAACGCCGGCCAGATTGCAAGAGCTAACCACTATCGTCGGATCCCATAAGTCACGCGCTGTGAAACAATGGGTGTTAGATACCAATTGCCCTGCACCGATAACAACGCCACAGACTAAATTTATGAGGAAGAAAACAATGTTTTGTTTTCTTCCATATCATTATTCCCTGCACGGTGTCGGTGAACGCAAAGAATAAATTACAATGTACGAATACTTTAGGCAACAATATCTCTGCAACTTATTCAAGACAAAGGCAAATATCTGTACGCTGGTGTGTCAGTTTGCCGATACACTGGTTTGAATCATGGTAGGTGGTCTGCATACCTTCATAACTATTGAGTTTTTAGATTTTCTTTGCATTTGCATAATAGAAATTAAACTATGGTGAAACCACCAACAGTCGAGCGAAGACCTGCCATCTTATCTTACGTGAGAGGTGTTACAGTTAAGATCGGAAGAGTCCTCAGGCGCGCATCTATCAAGATCTATTTCAAGGAAGATTTCTCAGTTCCTGAGACCCGTGAAATGTAACATCCCCTTACAGGATGCAGGAGTTTACAAGCTTGACTGTGAGTGCGGTCTCTCTTATATTGGACAAACAAAGCGAAGTATTTGTACCCGCGTCAAAGAACATATAGCTGATGTCAAACACCGTCGCGTAAACAAGTCTGCAGTCTGCGAGCATGTCATGGATAAACCTACACATTCAATAAAGTTTCACAAACCCCAGGTCCTTGCAAAAGAAGTCCGTTATCTACCCAGGATGCTGCGAGAGGCCACTGAAATTAAAAAACATCCTAATTTCAACAGGGAAGATGGTTTCTCCGTACCACCAGTTTGGGATCCAGTATTTCCTCTAATGAAAAATCCCAAACAGACATAAGACTGCACTACTAATTAATATGTTTTAGTTTATTCTAATTTCTATTAATAATTAAAATAAATTGAACTTAATAAAAATTCATTCAATCAAATAATTTGTAAAACTTAATATAGTGTAAATTGGAATGTTTTCTTTGTAAAATTAAAAATAAGGTATTTAATTAATAACTAGTGTAACTATAGTGAAAAAATAGAGTGGTTTGCATCAATATTAGACATAACTGGTTGAAGACTGTACCACCTCAGTCAACCGTGACCATGGGACCTGTAAAGGGCCCGAAACGTCGGTTTGTTTGAAAAAACAAATATACGCAATTTAAACCCAGAAAAATAATTTCATTTCCTATGTGTAACAATCGCGAAAACCTAAGAACTAGATATTTATAATATTTTTCGTAAAAATACTTCACTAGTTTGCTATTAGATATTATTGACACAAAGATCCAACAACACAAAACAATCCTTCGATTTAACTGGACTCGTGCTGTGACAGTGCGACCTCCTTACATAGTCATCCCACCTTTTTATCGCCTTTCTCCGGTTCCTGACCACTTGTATTTAAATTTGAATTTTGAATTGTTCCATAGCTCTTTTGCCTCGCATTCTGATTTTGTTTCGTTCCATCGTCACTTTCTGCCCGATCGCGGCAGAGAAAACACGTCTTCTCATCCTATTTTTTTTTGAGCCGTTTACCAGTTAGCAAAAATCTCTTGTGCGATAAACATTTTAAAGATCATAAATATCGTTAAAACCGGAATATTTTTTTATAAAACTGGGTTTATTACCACTAGTTCTTTACCTTTTTAAACTTTAAACGTACTAAGCAAGATAGATGTACGGAGGCGCGCTGGCTGCGGAAGGTACTACTACTCTTCCTAACTACTCTCCTGGCTACGTTATAATCTTCAGAATATTCCAAGCAGAATCTACATTACAATCCACCAGCGCGAGCAGTGCGTGTTACAGTGCTAGCGTCTGTTGCTACACCGGAGCCACCGCTATTATCAACTGAGCTACAGACGAAGTCAGCAGATCTTACGAATTTTTCTATGCGCTTGTTGCAGATATTTTATTGGATTTAAATGGCTTTTATGCGGTTAGTGCCACCTGCGAGGAACTTAATAAAGTTTTTTTCACTCATATAGTACTTGTGCATAAATTCCTCTTCATTTTAAAACAAAAAAGAAGTAAAGAGTTCGTCCAGGGAAGTAATGCCACCTTAAGTATTTCTGCCGCCAAGCTGAGCTGTGAGCGTAGCTGCGTTCCAGTTTGGAAGGGTAAGGGTGCTGGTGAAATTACAGGCATATTGCCAACTTATATCTCAGGATGACAGCGCAGTGGCAGTGCCCCTAAGATCCTCGCAATTGAAATCTTTTGAGTGGCACTACAATTGTTATGGACAGGCGTGTTGCCAACCACCAGGTGCACGACTTGTTCGTCCCGTCACTTAGTATTATATATAAAAAAAAAGATATAGCAAACAATAACTAGTTAGAATAAGATCCACTGTTTTTAAACACACTACACCAGAATTATAAGATAGGGATGAAGCGATAGCCCGCCCACTGCAACCACGGCGATACCATAACGGCCTCAGAACCATATATCACCAATGATACATGTGTTTATATTCTGCGGGCTGATGTGTGAACGATTGCCTGTGCCGACTAAGGTGAAAGGTTTTATACGTCGCACATATGTAGGGGGCACAAAAGCCGTTTATTGTTAAAACGTGTCCTTACAAATTCATGAAATATAGCAACGATCAAATCATGTGAATTGACGTATAATTTTAACGTACATATTCAAAACGCCTGTTCATTACTTTAGGAGTTTAGATATATTGTAAGTGGAGCTTTCATCCCGCTCATATTGCTCTCCTACTGAGCTACGGAACGAATTAGCAGACTTATATATATATATATATATATATACTCATCTCTCTGTGTGCTCGTTGCTGATCTTTGTTTTTGGTTTTAACTGCTTGTTTGCCGTGAGAAACCTATGAATTTATATTAATGTTGTGATATAAGTTTTTATTGCCGTTTAAGATAAAACGAATTAATATCTATAGATTGGTCTCAAAGACTAAAACGACGTCGTGTAATACGTCATCATGGTTACCACCGCCGCTAGCAATATAGCGAAATGACGGCGGCAAATAACATGGTACGAGATCGCTCACGTTCCAGATTTGTTACTTTATTTTATAGAAATGAGAGCGGGATACTTTGGATATAATGTTACAGTTGGATCGACAATATAAAATCGTAATGCGCTATTTATCTATACTCTAAAAGAGAAATGCTCTTAGCCCCAGGAATGGCACATGCTTTTATTTATATGTTGAGGAAAGTCGATTAATTTGGACCACGGGGTCACTAAATTGAACTTGAATAGGTGTATTGTACAGGAACAAAAAATTAAAATTAAACATAATATAACATACATAATAATTAGTCTAGGTAATAAACCTACTAATAAAAAAAATAAGCTCTTCACATAAGACAATTATCGCAAATAGGATTTTGAGTACATGGCTCTTGATTCCGATTATTGAACCGCGCACACTGTGTGTCCTATCAACTTGGGAGCTCTTAATTATGGTAATTTCTTTTGTAATTTACACATTCATTATCCTTGTCCTCTGTACTAAGGCTGCTATCTAAATCGTTCAAGATCATTTGAACATCCATCACCCTTGATCCATTTTAACCAACAGTATGATTATATTATAAAAGCAAATGTTATAAAATATGGCCTATAAATGCCGGCAATCGTTTCATGTAAGTTGATTGTAGATAAATTACACTTGTATGCAGTAAATTACAATTACTTACCTTCACCTTTACGTTACCTTTAAATTAACTACACTCTTAGCACGGATCTATGGAATTTACAAAAAAAATAACAAAAAACGATTTTTCAAAACAAAACACAGACGTTCAATGTCACAACAAAAACAACATGGCCAATATGCAATGAAGTTATACGCATATCGCTCGGTTATACCAATAAAGTGATTACAAAAATACATTTTAAGATATGAGTGTGGTCCAACTTAGTTGCTAGTCCAATATTTCATACTTTCCCCTATTTCCGTGTACACATAACCGCGATATTTTCCAAGGTAGGAAAAATAATCATTTTGATATTGACTATTAAAACGTGAAAGGAGGTAAGCAACGCTTAGGCTTAAAATAAATTACACGTAGGTAGAAAAATTGGTGTATAATAATACAGACATACAGAGCATGTCAGCATATTGTCCTAAGATATGTCCCCTGACTTTCAAACTAGGCTAATACGTGTTATGAAAGTCAGTGATTTGGTTATTTATTCCATTAATTTATATTCCAAATCAAATTTTAACGATAGCTTTGTTAAAGTCAAAGCACACAATATCAATACGTATCAGTGCATTATTATTATGATGAGAAGCGACATATTTTTTTCAAACAAGTAAAGAGTATAATATATCAAATAATAAAGATATAATATTATAATTAAAAGAATACCCCGATAAAAAACTGTCAAGTCTGTAAGTTAACAACTCGTCGAGAACCAATTTAATGAGAGCCCAAACAAGACTGTAAGTAGTTGAGGACTAGGGTATCCTGCAGACTGTCCTGTTACAGCATCAGATAAGATTATCTTATTAGATCATATTATTATGGTAATGCCATCTGAATTCCTTAATATATCAAATTTCAAATGGATCAATCGATTCAAAATGAAATTAAAATAAATACTCATTTTATGGTTGAAAACCCTACGCTGACTGGGACTGGAGCTGATGATCTTTAAACAGCTGAACAGATGTTCATCAAACATAGCTAAGAGCCATTACGATTAAATTAGCCTTTAAATACCGCTTTGAGATCAGAACGAATGGACCGTTTGGGAGGTACAGTGCCACAGACAGACACACAGACAAAGGCTTCAAACTTATAACTATAACTTATAACTCTCTTTTCGGGGGTTATAGAACAAACGTAACTTATTTTGATACAAGCTTCTTAACAGAAATTTCATTCCCCTTTTCTCAATGCTAGCACTTCAATCCTTAAATCACTATCGGAATAAACTAATCATGGCAATTTGTATCAATTCACACCGACATGATTGAGACTGATATCAAAGATGCGGCACCCTTCTCAGGTTAACGCTGCACAAAATACAACTTATTACAATTGTAATAAAGACCCTAATCCATAAAACTAATTGTATTTGCCAGTTTGTCTACTAACAACTTTACATAAGGAAAAATAATGCTTATGACAAAGAAACACGGACGCAAATCAACATGAAACAGGACTTGCATCCTTGGCAATCTACGATTATGGATCAAAGGAGACCGATATCCTGTTTACAACATCCTGTATAAAGCTTGCAAGAATTAAGGACATGAACGCTAAATTGTTGAATCATGTTGCATGTAAAAATATATACGATCGTGAGCATTTCATTGCGCATACTACCAATTATTTGAACGACGTTTGGTATAAATTGCTCACTATATGCCTCCACAATGCCGACATACCCACAGCTTAATTACCACATTATGTAAGTGCACCCACTCAACAGCCCTTGTTAATATTACACTCGTCAGTTAACATTTTAACACCCACCAAAGTAACACTAGATGGACTTAACATTAAATACGTCATCACAGCCGTTAAAACGTTATCAAAATTCTCGTCTAGTGATATCCATACTTTATTAGTGTGAAATGGTAAAGTTCAAATGATAACTGAACATTAATTGACAGTATCTTTCAAGTTATGCCCCTTCGTTTATGGTAAATGGTTACAGTTCAATAGTGCAAGTAAGTAAGTAAAGGCACAATAGTTACAATAGGCACAATGTTAATAAAGTTAATGTTAAAGAAATCACCCACTTGGTGTCTTCAGAGAAGGAAAAGCTACTAAAGAACAAATCCTATATGAATTAAATTTTTATTGAATTGATATTCAATTATTTTTTGTGAAACTACTCCACTAGTTTGTTATATTTATTAATACAAAGATCGAACACTCAGAAAAAACACTCAGAAAAAATTCCTTCGATCCGGTCGGATTCGAACCGACGTCTTCTTGCATACCGTGCCAGACGCTATACCAACTAAGCCACGGAACGAACCAACGGACCTCACGAATTTTTGTATGTGCTTGCGTCGTGTCTTTGTACTTGGCCTTTCAACGACTTTTTAGTCGTAGCGCCATCTATGAGAAATCTATTGCAGATTATCACCCAGTTAGTACCTTTACAGCTACCAGTCCTGGCGAGAGAT
>NW_020653854.1:13369267-13419662 GCF_003589595.1 Hyposmocoma kahamanoa | reverse complement strand
TATTGAATTGATATTCAATTATTTTTTGTGAAATTACTCCACTAGTTCGTTATAATTATTAATACAAAGATCGAACACTCAGAAAAAACGCTCAGAAAAAATTCCTTCGATTGTTTTTATCGTGAATCGTAGTTTATCGATTCACGATAAAAACAATTTGGGCAATGAACTTTTCTAATTTGGTTTCTAATTTGTCTTTTTTTTTATGATTGAAGTGACCGGACGAACGAGACATGCGCCTGGTGTTAAACAACACGCCTAGTCATAGCAGTTGCAGTGCCACTCAGAGCTTTAAATCGCAAAGATCTAAGGGACACTGCCACTGCACCCGACACCTTAAGACATAACTTTACAAGTCCCCTGTGCCGGTAATTTCACGATACCGTTGCTCTGGTACTCATAGTACAGGAAATTAAGAAATTAACATGGATTTACAAATATATAAAAAAATACCTCACAGATCAGCTATTAATTATGATTATCATAGCAATAACAAATAAATTAAATTATTTATTGAACGTTAACAATTACCTTGACAGCACAGAACAGTAACGTATATTAGGCTTAAGTAATGGGCAATCATTAATTTAATTTATGCGCGACTTTAGAAGACATGATCAAATGAAGGAAATTTAAAGGTGATGATTTGCTCTTGACCACTACCAGAAGATACCTATTTAGTCGTACTTTAAGGATACTCGGGTAATATGTGCTCGAAAACACAGACGCAGGCAGGGAATTCTATTCTGCACATAATAAAAGATGACGAAAAGTCTTTAGTATGCTTGAAGGGAATATTGACTAAGTAAGAATGATATCCCGCGTACATCTGGATGTAAATATATTCCGATTCCATTTTATATTAATGGTGACTGTTGAATCCGGGTAGCAAACATCAACGTAGTCCAATACAAAAAGTAGAACGCACTGGGGCAGATTCTTGACTAAGTTCAAAGAAGTAAGTAATTGGACGCTATCAAAAACCACATAGAGTAAAAATTGATAGATATAGTGAAAATGTCAAACATTGATGAAGATAACTGAATTAACCACAGACTACATAAATGTGCAATTAACTATAGTCACAAAAATCTGAATAGGTTTATATACATTGTTTTGTATTGTTAATTCTAAGATTTCAATTGAAAGAAATAAATATAAAAATAATGTTTTTTGTCCGCAAGCCGACAATCACGAAGTTATTATACTAAATTACTATCTATCATCTATACAACCACAGAAGCACATAAAGAGTAGAAACAAAACACAAAATAATATTTTTATTTTATTTATTGGTTTTGGTAATATACCCATCCTAAACCAGTTTAACAAATTCATATATTTCAGCGCTAGAAAGGCTTGAAACCTAAATCTAAAGTAAAAAACTGTAGTAATAATAAATCATTTACAATTCAAATAAATAAAGAAATAATAAATGTTAAAAGAACTCTCTAATAAACAAAGTTCAAGTTATAAATCCAATGATAACTATAAATTCTCAAAAGTATGAACTAGGAAATAATAAATAAACAGTACAATTCCAAGGGTTTGAGAAGTTCTTGGATAGTTCTGGGAAAATGATAGCCTTATTATTTATAGCGCTATGTAATTAATACAATAAGCCGCTCGGAATGTGTCAAGGTCAAGATAAACAAGCGAAATAAAACATAAATAAGCGAATTGCTTAAAAAACATCCACGCCTAACGTGTAATCCGATAGCGGACTACAAGCAACAAGACAAGTCAGCACTACTTCCTTCTCGTAACATAAAACAAGATGATATGCAAAATCATCGGTTTCTACTAGAACGAAGAAGCTACGTAGCCATGTTCTTACAAGACAATATCAATAAGCACACACGTATAAAAACTTCTTGTTTTCTGCAAACCTCGAAAACAAAAATAGTCATATAAATTTATCTACCTATAATACTATTTCATCATAGTTGTAGTTCGTTTTTTACAGGTAGCCAAGCTCTTTACTGCTCTTATCAATTAGGTACTACTACCCAAAGTAGTTGACCACTGCGACTTTATTACCGATGTTTGCACACGGTGTACTTTAGCTTTATTTATTTATTTATTTATTTATTTAAACTTTATTGTACAATACACTGAAGTACAAATGGCGGACTTAATGCCATAAGGCATTAAAGCTTTATCACCATCTCCGACCACCATAACGCATAGAGATGCGTTTTGGTGGTCGGAGATGGTCAGAGGACTAGTCCAGTACTTAGACAATGAGTCTGCAGCATCATCTGGTCAGAAATTCCAACAGAACAAACCGACTGCCCTTAAGACCAGTTTTAGAAAACCAGATCATTATTTTGAGGCTATGTTAATATCTGGTTAATGCCCCGTTCTTAGCTCCGAATACGTCATTAAAGAACAGCTTTTTGCACCAAAATCTTAACGCCAGTATATCATACCCAGAAATATGCAAGTTCAGTTGCATCTATAGGCTATTTAAAATCTTGAGCCAGGCTGTTATTGGTAACGCCACCGAAAGGGCAAAGCTTTTTTAGTTCAAAGCAACCATTCCTGCAGAAATTACTGCAATTGTACTTTGCCCTTGGATGCCTTCATGTTCATGTGTTATAGGTAACAAGAAGTAACAGTGAGGACATTTTCTTGCTAACTGGTATTAATGCACAAACCATTACAATATGTAAAAACATTGCTACTTTAAATTGACTTAAATCAAAGGCACATACATAATTATCGCTGTATCGCGACGACACATTTATTATAAGACAATTACATTAGATTATGTCTTTTAATAAATAGAATCTTTTAAACCTTGTCCTTTTGTTTCTGGGAGAGCGAGACAGCTAATACCGGCAGCAATAGGAAATATTGCGAATATTACAGAAGGTACCCATTGTGGACTCGCATTAGCTATGAAAGGTGCGACCATTGCTCCCACCTTTGCCCCTGCAGAACTCATTCCATAAGCCATGTTTCTTATTGGAGTAGGAAACAATTCCGATACATAAACGTAAATTACGGCAAAAGATACAGTAGCACCACTCATACCAATGATACCGACTATAGTTGTAGTAATATGACCTTTAGTTGTAAAGGTTAAAATTATCATACACAATCCTGTGGCTATCATAGAATACATCGTACTGTATCGTCTTCCAAATTTCTTGTTCAGAAACATTCCTAACGGGTTGGCTGGTATCTGCAATAAGAAATAGAAACTAGAATGAAGCCAAAAGCTACTTTGATTAATATTAATGTTAAAGACTTTATTAATATATTGACGACCTCTGCGGTGGAGTGACTTACACTACGCTTTTAGTATTGCCATCACTGAGGTCCCGGGTTCAATTACCGACCAGGTAAATGTAGAATACTAACTTTTCTATACGTATTGTCTCGGGTCTGAATGTTTATGGTACAGTCGTTGTTTTCGATTTCCATAATACAAGTGCTTTAGCATCATTCAGATGACTTACTTTGGGATCAGAGCAACGTATACCTATGTGATGTTGCCTTATATTTATTTATCATTTATTTATTTATTCATGTAAGCTTTAACCACTTCATTTGTATTGTGTTAGTTAATAGTAGTAGTAGTACTCTGCAGGTTGTAACGAGATAAAGAGGTGTTCGTAATCGTAATGACAAACAACACAACAAAAAATAAATTTAATTTCACATAATAAACGATTTACAAAATATGCACGAACATCGAAATTTTGTAAAATATTGTTTGCTAGAGTTATCTGTTAATAATTTTATATACCATAGATTACCAGCTGAAGTATTATCGAACTTTTTTGTTAAAGCCTGGAACAAAAAATTCGCCTATATTCTAAATGATTATCGTACTAAGCACTTATGGTTTTTGTGCCAATTTCGTTTTATTTGAGTATATTGTGGAAATATAAAATAACATAATAACACTTATTAAAACGCATAGTTTTAAGATACCCAAATTTTAAACATCTAATTGTTCGAAACTTCGACAATCATAACTAAATTTAAAATGCCCAATCGTTAAAATATTATATATAATAGTCTGAAATTAGTAAAATTGGAATCATTTTGATTATATTGTATATCTAAACAGAATGAGGAAAAATGAGTACACACATCTTGACATCAAGACCGTGTTGTGTAGCGTTCTCAAGGGGAGGCTTATATCCAGTAGAATTTTTTTTAAATATTTTTTTATGATACCACGTGACGGGACGAACAAGTCATGCGTCACCCTTACCCTTCAAAACCGAAACGCAGTAATGTTCACATTATTGCTTGGCAACAGAAAGGGTATGGTGGCAGTACTTCCCTTAACAAACTCTGTCACAGGGAGCTGTACTGCTACTACATGCATAGATAGGGCGCACTATAAGTTTCCGGAACTGACCACTTCCATAAACAATATTTAAAAGTAATTACCACATTTGAAAATGGAACTCTTTGGCTGTAGTGTACAGTTTGTTTCATCTGACTGTCACTTGTGTTTAAATTGTGGCGTCATTTTAGAAATTGGTTGTCTACATCACCATGGATTTAACTCGTGAACATTTTCGTCGTACGATTTTCTACGACTTTAAGTGTAATTTAACAGATCAGCGGAGCTTCACTCGGCTTCAAACTGCTTTTGGCGATGAAGCACCATGCAAGACGACTATTTATAGCTTGTTTGCAGAATTCAAACGCGGTCGTGTAAATCAGCAGTGACGAATTTCATGATAGTCGCCCGTCCACTGCTGTGAACAACAAAAACATGGATGCTGTGCGCTGTATGATCAAAACAGACAGGTATGTGACATACCATGAGATTTGTGCATCTTTATGCATAGGCATGTGTCAAATACAATCAATACTACTCAAACATTTGGGTGTGAAACAGCTGTGCTCTCGGTGGATCCCACATAATTTGACTGAGGCTCAAAAAACGGATCGCGTCACTTGGTGCAATGCCATGCTTACCAGATTCAACGAAGGGGCGTCTAATTTGGTGTGGGACATAGTAATAGGTGACAAAACATGGATTTATAGTTACGATCCCAAAACAAAGCAGCAATCGAGGGTCTTTCGAGATGAGCCGAAACCAACCAAAGTGGTGCGCGTGCAAAGTGCCTCTAAGCGGATGATTACTTCTTTTTTTAATTAAACTGGACACGTGGCTACTATTGCTTTGGAGAATCGTTGTACCATGAATAGTGATTGGTACACAACCATTTGTTTGCCGGAAGTTATTGACAAACTCCGTAAAAATAACCGTAAACGCCGTATCATCTTGCACCACAATAATGCCACTTCTCACACGGCCAGATAGACTAATGATGAATTTTTGAAGGTGAACAACGTTGACCTTATGAGCCATCCCGCGTTATATATACAGTTCCAACCTTTTTTTTTTTTTTCTGGCACCTTGTGACTTTTACTTCTTTCCAAAAGTTAAGAACCAGTTATGCGGTCAACGATTTTCATCACCTGAAGAGGCTGTGGAAGAGTATGAAAAATGTGTTTCAGAGATTGTCACGGAGGAGTGGCATAAATGTTTTCAAAATTGGTTCATTCGTATGAAAAAGTGCATTAACGCTAACGGAGAATATTTTGAGAAACAATTAATTAATTTCTGACCATTTACAGTACTTTTTTCTTATTCATTCCGGAAACTTATAGTGCGCCTCACGTATAAGTTGATGAATGACGATGTATGCTATTGAAAATTTCTTATTTAAATATGTAGCGCGTTCGCCAAAATCTCGAAATGGTTTGCGAATTGCAGCTTAATCAGCAATGAATACTTATAAATTTCCTTATAATTCTATATCAAAAATAATGTACCTGAATTAGCCCAAGTATCGCGGTGGCAACATAAATGTTAGATCCAACGAACGTCACATATTGAGATATGCCATAATAAATAAGACCAACTGCAAACCAGACAAAAAAAGAGAAGATCGTCCTCAAACATAAATCCCTAGTTCTGAACAAGTCCAAGTACGTGGCTTTGGAGTTAGATACTTCAATTGGAACAAACTTGGCATATCCCATGACATTATCTCTTATTTCAACGGTGTTTAGGTTGTTTCTGAAAGAAAAAAGATAGGAATACTTAAATAATTTTTTTAATAGAAATATCTCTAAGAATAAAGCAAAACATTTTATTACCTGTGTGATAGATAGAGACTAGTTATTCTAGTCGCTTGAATCGTTAATTATTGATTTCCTCCATTCGATATAATTATATAGGTGTTTATCATTTTATAACCTCGTAAATTGCGCCAAAATTTGGAAAAAGAAACGCAAAGTAACGACTAATTTTAAAAAGTGTTTAGAGCGAGAATACTTTCTATTCTCGTATGTTCTATGGAGGTCTCCATAGAACATACGAGAACATAGAACATTCAGATTCCTTAATTATTATAATTGCGATATTAGGATACAAATTGTACTGTTTTAAAATGCCTCTTTATGTAATAAGTACCTCTTAGCGGCACCCGTTATCACTTCGACAGCCTCCTCAACTCTACCATTAGCAATCAACCATCTTGGTGACTCAGGTAGCGATAAAACTAGGAATGCAAAAACGGTTGACAGAAGACTGAATGCAAAAAGATACATCTGCCATGAAGTGGAAAAATAAGCAAAAGCTGCAAGTGTTGCTTCTGCAATGCCATCAGGAATTACTGTACTGCAGCCAGCGATTTCTCTGAGAACAAACGAAGCAATAGATTACTATGTAGACACAAAGTACTGGATACAAGTGGTTTATTTTTAGAGCAACCATTACGTGAAATACTTTTTAATTCACAAAAGGAAGTCATGAATTTTGTTTTTATATTTTAAAGGTATCATACATCTACATAAGCTATAGTGTTAATTTCAATGGTATACCTGTACTCCGATCCAACGTTTTCCAAAACGAACACAATGCTTATTGCCATAATACCTCCAGAAGCTACTCCAACAACAAATCGCAAGCAGTTGAATACGAAATAGCTCGGTGCGAACGATGCGCTCAGCATGAATATAATGTTGATGAAACACGAGAACAAGAGAGCTATACGACGGCCATACCTAAAATAAATAAGATCATCACGTATATATCGACGTTAAACAAGCAGACATTAGTCGAATTTTTAGACGTCACAATTACTTCAGTACAATTATAGGGTTTTTCAATAAGGGCGGGTAGATGTTGAAATGGAATAAAACAAGCTGTGTGTGAGGTATTAACAAAATTATTTTTTTATTTGAAAGGCCCATGTATGCCATTAAGTATGGAATATGACATCATGCAAATGCCCGCCTCGCCTTCTTACGGTGGCACGAATCCGAGTGGTCCAATTTTCAATGACTCTTCCGCATTGATCGGGCTAAATTTGAGCGATGGCCTGTGTTTTGTTCACCTTTAGGGCATCGGTCGATTGCGGTTTATTTGCACAGACCTGCGACTTCAAGAAACCCCACAGGAAAAAGTCTAGCGGGGTCAAATCGCATGACCTTGGAGGCCAATTCACATCACCCCTGCGAAAGATAACCTTACCCTCAAATCGTTCATGCAGAATGTCAATCGTGGCATCCGCTGTGTGGCACGTAGCGCCGTCCTGCTGGAACCACATGTCGTCTAGGTCCATATGGTTCAATTTGGGCCATAAGAAATTGGTTATCATCGTTCTGTAGCGCTCGCCGTTGACGGTGACCGCCTCACCAACGTCGTTTTCAAAAAAGTACGGACCAATGATGCCGCCGGCCCAAAATCCACACCAAACGGTAACTTTTTGAGGATGCATTATCACCTAGTGAGCCTCGCGTGGCTTGGTGTCGTCCCATATAAGGCAATTTTGCTTGTTAACACAGCCATTCATCCAAAAATGCGCCTCATCACTAAAAATGATTTTTCGGCCAAAATTGGGGTCCTCTTCCAAACGATTCGAAACCCAGTCAGCGAACAAACGACGTTGTCTATGGTCGTGAACTTTGAGCTCCTGGGTCAGTTGGATCTTGTACGGGTGTAGGCCCAAGTCCCGACGCAAAATTCGCCAAGTTGAAGTCTGCGAAAGGCCGAGTTCTTGTGCACGGCGAGGAATCGACTGCCTCGGGTTCTGCTTTACACTTTCACGGACCGCGCCGATGTTCTCGGCCGATCTTGCGTTCCTTGAACGTACGGGTGTTGGCTGATTGTTTACTGAACCGGTGGTCTCAAATTTGGCCACCAAAAGTTGAGAAGTCGACTGTGAAGGGCCACCACGTCTACCGTAAAATGGGCACAATGCGCGCAACGTTTGCATTAACGAACACTCATTTTGATAATAAAGTTTTATCATTTGAACGTTCTGTTCAATCGTGTAACTTGCCATAATGATTTGGCATAAGCAACTGAATAATATACAAAAGATTTGACAGATGTCACCAAAACAAAATGGCCGCCACGGGCCGCCAAAATCTACCCGCGCCAATTGAAAAACCCTTTATAACGTAAATAACATTAAGTATTTGGACGTACTACTGTAATTGAAAGTATACGCATATATTTGAAGTCAGTGGCATTTGTGACACTTTTTTTTCAAGTAAGCGGTTTTCATAATAATAATAATAATAATAATAATAACGCTGTGTGCGTTATTATTATTATTATTATTACTCATACTCAACATAGATTTCAGGTTTCGTCTTTTAATACACCGGACTATTTTACGATTCTAAATAATTCTTTTTTAATACACACCTATCAGAAATCCACCCAAAAAGAAAAACTCCCAACAATACTCCAAACATTAAAACCGTCTGTGTGAAACTGGCCAACCACGCGTCTTCGCAAACAAGATCAAATTCTGATATCAACGTTTTGTTGAAAATATTATTAACGTACTCATACTGAGAGCAGTCTTCATAACAAACCGAAGAAGTATCATTGTTAATGCAGTGTTTTAAACCTGTTTCAGTAAATTCTGCACATGAAAAATCCGTTGCTGGAGTCAAAAATATAATAGAGAATATATTCCACATTGCAAGCAGTCTTGTAGAAGCAGCAATGAAACAAATTGTCGCCTGCCATCGTCCAAAAGATCCAATACATTCATCAATGTAATCACGGTCTTCATCTATAATTTCTTTCGTAGACTTTTCACGGTCTATATTATACACTTTGGATATTTTTTTGGTCACCATCATTTCTTGTCTAACAAATATATTTTTATGATAATTAATAAATTTGTATGATCTGGTTAGATTTGTTAGCTTTATTTCTGAAACTATGTAAAAATTGTTGTTATTTCAATTTCCTCCAAATGTTCTTATTTTTAGGTCAGTGCGTTAATTGTCATGTTTTACCTTGAATCTGTGAGCACTAACTCTTGTTTGTCTATTTTATGTTGTATATTACTATCACAATCTCAAATATGTAAGAGAAACACGTCTCTACGAAATTTTAAATCAATAACACAGACTACCATTCTTTGTAAAAGATAAAGAAACACTAATCGGCAAGACTTAATTAAAATGATTCAAGTAAAAATAGATACGATGTTGTGTAAGATGACGATTCAATCGCTGGGAAATAGATGAGCTTTTAAAACGCATTATGCTAATTTTAAATTTCTTTCTTACAGCATTTGAAGGTCTTGGACAGACGCGAGACACGTGATTAATTACGTCAGATGAAAACTATTTATTTATATCTATAAGAACAAATTAACGCGCAAAAGCAATCAACATTAGTGGAGAGAGTGAGAAAGATATTTAATTTTAGGAACAACATTCTCGACAAGTTTTCTTTGTGTTTAAAGTTTGTAGCCCGATTCAAAATTCTGATTGTTGATTTGAAATTAAAATTATATTATTATATATTTTGTTAGAAATGAAAATGTTTATTTGTGTGATTATCCAAGAATTTGGTAAATCACATAAAAATATCACAACAATCTACCAATAATGAGTGACAAATATTCTCATGCAAACTACTACAAATTATGGTATTTAGTTTGCGTGTTTTCATTTTCATGCTCCAGAAACACTTTTACGGGCAGTTGCTACATTTAGAAGTACAAACTGTTTTAGTATAGAACATATTTTGGCAAAAAAAAATATTACAGTGAATGAAAAACAAATTGATTCAAGTTGTTTTTGGTAAGCCAGAAGCTTAAAAATACCTTAGTAAACCTTACAAAAAATCTTCAAAGTACTTAACACAATTACCCACTAGTGCGTAAAAACTTTTACATTCTTTCTATTCAGAATTTTAGAAGTCGGATTGCCCAAAATTACAGGTTATACGTCCCTTATGGCCTCTGTTATAAGCCACGTGATTGGCCAGTTAAGAGACCTATTACGGGCCTACAGGTAGATTATTACGCGCCCTCATCATGTTTAACGTAACGAGGACCTTGTACTAAAGATTGAGATGATTACTTTAGTAATATGATACAGAGGCCTTAGCAGCATAAATTGTTCGGAACATACTTGAAAATTGATGGATTGTTTCATTGTAATTTTGTGCTAAATCTATATAACACATTAATGAATAAAAGCTGACGCTTGCCAATATTAACACTGTTAAATTTCTAACAGTACTAGGGTCGGTACTTTTAGTATCTATAACATGAAAGTTATGTATGGAGTCCCTACGGGTCCATATTAAGTCTGCTTTTGTGATAGTACCTACACTCGGTGTTACGAATAATTGCTGGTAATCACATTAAAAAATCTTCTTTTTATTGTCATTAGACAATAAAAACCAGTAGTATTGCGCTCTTAATCTCTCTCTTTAGCTCCTTTGTTTATTTTGTTCCAACAACTGTACATACAGTCTCGCAGAATATTCCTTGATCACGGTGAGCGAAACCAGCGTACGTATATTACGTAAGTACTTATTTAGGACACCGCAATAATACCTACCTACACGTCGTCATCGTCGCGGGACGTTTTCCCACCTATAATTTTGTATCTGATTTCAAGAGGGCTATAGGGCACCCTAATCACGGGTATTACTCTCAGAGTCCACTTAACGATGTCATAGAATAAGAATATCAGCCAGCAATCTTTGTTTAAACCATTTAGTATCGTTATAGACAGGTTTGTACACACGTCTTGTTGGGCGTGACTAAGCCTGTATTATCTAGTTACATGAAATGCAGATGAATGTGCCCAAACTTTGACACGATGTTACATACGTCTTCCCTTTTGTAACTAGGTACCATTTTTTTACGCAGAACATTAATCGCGACCTTGATGAAATAATGCCGGAAACATTTATTTCATTATCAAGGGATAACGTGATCATCACTAACGCAAACATTAATAATTAATATATAAAGTTTTTTTTATAATACCAAGTGAGGGAACGAACAAGTACACGCCTGTCCATGACAGTTGCAGTGTCACTCAGAGCTTTAAATCACAAAGATTTGAGGGACACTGCCACTGCGCCCGTCACCTTAACTAACTTAAGTGCCTCTGTAGCCGAACGGTTACCACACTGGATACCACGCAGTGGTCACAGGTTCAATTCCCGGGCCCGGAGAAATGTTTGTATGGCCTACATTTATTTCTCTCATGAGTTTGGGTGTAATCTGTGGTTGTCTGTATGTGTGTACATGGCACTCGGGATACAGGGTTTCCCTAGTGCAGGGTTATGAGTGTGTGCGCGTTATTATTATTATTATTTCACAAGTCACAGTTGACAAGTCCCATGTGCCTGTAATTTCACCAGCATCTTACCCTACAAAACCAGAACGCAGTAATGCTCACATTACTGCTTGGCGGCAGAAATAGGTAAGGAGGTCACTGCTACATATATGGTAAAAAGAATTTTACAATACAAAACATATTTTATGTACGTGTTGTCATTGTCATGTTACGTAACATACTCTTTTGTCAGTTTTAGGCTATGTTTTAAGGTTTTATATTTATAGGCACCTGGGGCAAACCATTACGATGATTCGCCCATCCGAACCAATTTCCAAACAAGATTACTGCCTGTATCTGATTTGATTTGTTTTTACTTGTTTCCATATTATTGGAAACGTGTGAGATTTACTTAGAAAACTACTTGTTCTTATATAGAAGTGTCTTAACTCTCTAGTTAATCTAACACAGGCTCAGTTACGGTGGGATTCACCCACCTACAAGCTCTTATACCATTTTTTTATTGTAATCGAACCCAGAACCGAGGTCTTCAAAAAATTGTACTTTCACCTTACGTCAATGTGCTGTTTGAAAATTTAATGTTACTTACTAACTGTATTGAATACGTAGTAATTGAAGGAAACTACTCTTCGCGAGACTAATGTGTAACCCAAAAAAATTGACTAACTATATTAGAAGGAGTGCATTCGGTTCATTCTAAAATACCAGTGCACTAAAAATGTCCCATCAAGATAGAAGAAGGGAAGCTCCTGCGACGACGTGTATTTGACACCTTCTGAATTCAAAAAGCACTCTTAGCCACACTCCTCTTACGTAACAACAAAGCATCAAAATTAGTTCTAAAATTGGAAACGAAATCCATTTTAATTTTTTAATTTCATTCCGAAATTTGAACAGGAAATTCTATTTTTACCGTTCCTCTTGCTAAAAAACGTCTGATGCAAGAGGATGCAAGAGACAACATCCCCTTCTCTTTTTCCATTCGGAGCCTATCGTAAATTTTCAAAAGAGTTTTTAACCACTAGTCAAGCGATTTATAAATTAAACAAGGGCGTGTTATGAAGAAATACCGCGGCTTGGAATGGGTGCGTTTCCATTTTAAGTCAAGCGAAGGGTATCGTAACATGTATAGAATGACTCTCGTCATTCTAAACATGTTACGATATTATGAAATTAACAAATGTATAGTTGCTGTATAAAAGCATTGCGACACCGTAAAATAGAATAATGGATCCTCAAGCAAGACAATTCTTAAAGCGAATAAACCGTCTTTATAAAATTATAGACGTGACCATAAACTGATTTTTTGCAAAAAAAAAACAACAAAAATAAGGGCATCGCATTTCCTGTATTTACACAATAATTGCTTTGTCAAGTATAGCTAAAGTTTTGAGATCAGTACAGTAGTTCAGCTCAAAATTAATAAGTATATTTCATTCATTCATTAGGCATGTTCCTAATTAGATAGTCAAGGATTCTCCCTTATTGTTTGCTTAATAATAATCATCAAGATTTCCGAAAATCACAACAAAAGACGAGTACCAAATTTTGATATTCCAAACCGTATCGTACTACAATGAAAATACAGCACAAAGAAGAAATATAGCCACGAAGGTTCTTTCCGCAAAAAGCTCGCAAATTCGCTCATCAATTATCATTATTGTGGAGACGCCGCCCGCGCCGACGACGCGTAATTGAGTTTTATAAATGGCGCCGACTCGATGACGTGTGCCTGTCGTTCCAACCTTAAAAAGTTGCTAAAAAGACACTTAAACTGTGAAGCAAGCAAATGCATCGAGTCACATGAACATTTTTGAAGCTTACAGGTTTCTTTTTTTAAATTAAAATTAAGCTTACGTTTAACCGCCAGCACGCCTATCGAATAGACATTGTTTGTATTACAAATAGCACCCTTAAGTAGTTTCTACGAAAGTAACAAAATAGATTTAATAAAAGTACGTGGCGCCAACCATTATGTCATTTGGCTCGTGCTAAATATGACAAAATTTTTATTTTTTATTTGGCATGGAAAATGATCTACTATGTTTTTATTTTGTGACGTGGTAGACTAATGGTTTGACCCACCACCTTTCAAGCAGAGGATCGTGGGTTCGAATCTGAGCTTGCACCTCCGATTTTTTGGAAATGTATGTATGACATTTAATTTGAAATGTACCCATGATCTTTACGGTGAACAAAAACATCGTGTGTCATAGTACACACATCACACATGTAACAGTAGAGCTCCTTGCGAAAGAGTTCATCCAGGGAAGTGCTGTGAGTATTAGGCGTTCCGGTTTTGAATGGTATGGGTGTTGGTGAAATTACAGGACATGAGACTGAGAAAAGCTGACACTTTTGTCTCAGGTTGACGGACGCAGTGACAGTGCTCCTTAGATCCAAAGATCTAAGGAGCACTGAACCTCAAAAGGTTTAAATCCCTGTGTGGTACTACAATTCGTATGGACAGGCGTGTCATTTATCACCGGGCTCATGATTGGTTCGTCCTGTCACTTCGTATCATAAAAATCTACAAAGCAATTTAATAATGTGTGTGAAGTTCCCAATCCGCAATGAACCCGCTCGGGAACTACAGCAAACTCCCTCTCGTGGTGAGAGGATGCCAGTGTCCAGCAGTGGGATTACATATAGGCTTACTATTACTATTATAGTTTTATTTTGACCGTTATTTTGTTTATTTTTTTGTTAATAAATTAAGTGCGTATTTCACCTCCACCTCTCCTAATAGATAGTGACGATCTTTTTGTTCTCAGGTGACGATGAACTCGAAGATTTTATTTACTTATTTTTACTGATTTTATCAGTTTCCCAAAAATATCACTTTTGGAATCGCGTCGCTTTGTTATTCAGGATACGAAATAACGCAGTTATGTGTGTCAGTCCTTACAGCCCAGATATTCCAAGCCATTGTATTAATAACTAAAACAAATTATTTTGGTAGACACATAAGATAACTTGTATATCCAAGAATGGAAAAGCAAGTTAAGATTGATTTTATAAAAACCCTCTCGATCATAGAAATTGACAGCTGTCTACAGTGAGCAGAATAATATCATTGGCTTACAATAATTACACTTATTAAATATTGTTGTCTTGTTTTCCTTATGATATCGTACCTCTCCGATGAAACAGCGACTTAACTTATATTTATAAAATTTACTTTTTACTTAAATGTAATGTTATCAATAAGCATTGCGCCCTTTTTTCACTGGGGTGAGTGGCGAGTCTTAACGGAATCCCACGTGCCGGCACCGGTGGTGGGTGAGGGTGCATACACAGATTTTTAGTGGGTAGGCCTGCCCTTAATGGAAAAATGAAAAAATGCATAATGTCTCTGTTTTCCGTGTAAATTGTATTTTTAAAATGTCTTGGCATCACATTTTTTGCAGCTAAAACTTTGTTATACCAGAGGTACGATGTATCCATTAAACATGTTCACAAAAACAAGCCGACACTTCAAAGATGTGACCATATCCATAACCACAAGCTTTTATCAACGCCTATCAGCACGACAGTCGACAATAATCGTTAAATTTAACAGTTAACAATAACAGTTAAATTTACTGCGATATAACAGTTAAACGGAAGGACAAGGTGTCTTTGGGATCGTAAATCCTACAATGATAACAGGTCATGGAGATAACTTAATAGTTACTTGTCATTATTATTTATAAAGATGACTAGTTATAATTAAATGTTAGTAGCAGTAAAGCTCCTTGTGAAAAAGTGCGTCCAGGGAAGTACTGCCACCGCACCTATTTATGCCGCCAAGCAGTAATGTCAGCATTACTGTATTCCGCGTGAAATTACTGGCACATCAACTTATCTCTCATGGTGACGGACGCTGTGGCAGTGACCCTCAGATCTTTGCGATTTATAGCTCTTTGGCACTTTAAATGTCACCGACAGGCGCGGCGTGTCGCTTACCGTCAGACGCACGACTTATTCATCCCGTCAATTGCTATCTTAAAAAAATATTATGAAATTATTGAAAAGAAGTGAAACTTCTGTCGGATCTTCTACAATTATACAATCGGACATCTTCAAGGACAGGGTAAAGAAGCATTTTCTAAAAAAATGTGTTCTCTCTTCCACATCTTCAGGTGATGGAAACATCAGGTAAAATTGTCAACATAAGTTAGCCCATCGCAATAAAAATACCTCACAATTTAGTTTTAAATGTTTATTGAAAAAATAACTGACAAAAAAATTCAAACAAGAAATATCCACATCTGTTTGTCGTTCAAATAAAAAACAAAAATTCAAATTAAAAACTTGAGAGAAAGCAATTCATCAAACATCAAGAACTCAATTTGTCAGCGAAATTAATAAATCAAAAGAATTAATCTGAGAATATTAGAACAGTTGCGTTGAAAACATCAAAGGGTAATTAAAATACAAAATTGTGTTTTGTGAAAAAACGTTATGACAAAGAGAAACGGGCTGTTGGGAGGTATTCTTCCAAATTAATTCTTAAGGGCCTCCGATTTATCTCACGCAGTGCTCGTATCGACACCATGTTGTCAAGATTTTGAAGGAAAGTTTTTAACCATTATTTACCTAAGAAATTTCTCTCTAACGCAGCTGAGATCCTTTTACCAACATTAGATATTTTCTTCTTCTAGTTTTTCTTAGTGAGGCTTTGATTTTGTGTACTCTTTTGAAAGACTAGATTCTCGAAACTAGAGACTCGATTCAGAACCTTACGATAACTCAGTTGTCGACCGGTTCGATTTGATATCGTACGATTTCTTTTCATTTTTATCCACAACACCCGAAACGACCGTCAAACTGTCGTATTCGAAACCAGATCGAAATGACGTCACACCCGTACGATTACTCGAACTTCTCAACCGGCAAAGGCTATAAACGTTATTCAGAACACAGTTATCGAATGAAAGTTACCGAACGCCCTATTGTTTACAAAGAAAGAATTAATATGAAAATCTTAATCACAAATCTTATTATTTAAAATAAAGTGTGGATTTTGTTCAATTTTATTAATTTATTTTCATGCAAGACTAATGCATTCCTGTACTTTAAGCCATTAAAGTCTTAAAAATGTATATAAAAGGATTTGAAGGATATTTAATAAGAATAGAAGGATTTTGCTTATAATCTATTTCACCGACAAACTCCGTAAACGCTATAGGATAACGAGATAGTATCCGAATCCGAATTGAACCTTTAACTGAAAAGCTCGATTCGAGAACGATATCTAATCAAACGATTCAATAAAAATATTGAAGAATTCTGAATAGGGGTCCTGGTTACCCTAATCTTTTACAGTAAGATTATTACTAGTTTATTACTGTTTCTAAATAGGAACCTGATGGCTTACGAATTATGAAACGAATTTTTGATTCTACGGTTATCAAACAACATTGTCACTCTACTCTTAAAAGATTAAGAGTGCTCGTAAAAAAAGCGTTCGAGGAGGGGCGCGTAATAGCTTAACTTTTCATCCGGACGCGAATTAACAGCCTTCTTAAATATACTTTGATTAATCATTCACCATTGTTTAAAACAAAACACGTTTGTTTTACTTTTTATGCCTGAAACTAATTTAATTATTGAAATCATCTCTCCTTCATTTAGTGTCTCGATTAAAGACATGCTTTAGATGTGTTTTATTGGATTATAAAACTATTTTGCCGGACTGCCACGCAGAGGTCCCAAGTTCAATTCCCGGGCCCGGAGAAATGTTTGTATGGCCTACATTTATTTCTCTCGTGAGTTTGGGTGTAATTTGCGGTTGTTTATGTATGTGTCCATGGCGACCGCGATACAGGGTTTCCCTAAGACAGGGCTATTATTATTTTTCTTTCTTTTTAATTCTAATCCATAAACATGACTCGACGGCGAGCGGCGACGTTGGTTACTTTTTAACCGACTTCAAAAAAGGATGATGTTCGTCTGTATGTTCTTTTTTTTGTATGTATGTTACGCGATAACTCCGGTATTTGTGAACCCATTTTCATGATTCTTTTTTTGTTGGAAAGGGGGTACTTCCATAGTGGTCCCATTTCATTTTGAAGAAAATCATCCACCTCGAAGGATGGCTGTTCACGCATGAAGATTCATTTTTGTAAATAGCGCCTAACTTTAATTTAGGAGCAATTACTTTAATGATTGATTTAGTAGTGAGAACCGACTTTTATTATCTCCAGTGTCAAGTCCTGTATAGTGGCGAACTAGGGGATATTTCAATAAAACTTAGCAAATAGACGTAATTCCACTTACTTTTGAGGTCGGTTTTTTTAGTACTCTATACTGAGATTATAAGGGTACAATTTTAAAACATTTCGGGTCAGAAAGGTACTTTCTTGAATCCAAAAAGGAAGGGTACTGATTATAATATTAATGCGCAAATTACATGTTAACAATTTACTTCCGTATACAGCTGTAACAAAAAATGTAACTATAGTTCAGTTGTAATAACACTAATGATAACAAAAAATAAATAAAACACCGAAATCGTTGTTTCAAATGTACAACAATTATTTGTTCTTCAAATAAACGAGGCACACAATAGTTATTTTATAACGATTGTTATTCTTATCAAATATATTAAGTGCGAGTATCTATTTTCTTATATCGTTTATTCATTATAATAGTAAATCCTACTGAGAATTCCTTACAAGGCATCTATCAATCTGCCTTCACAACCATAAATCAGTGATAGTGTAAGACGGACATTGAGTTCTCACTTTATGACTAGAACATTAAGATAGTAAAGATATACGACCTCTGATAAAGATAGAGATGGAAATATGACTTTATAACTCTCAAATCAGTATCAGTAAACTTATTTCTCCATTTTATAGGTACCAGAATTTAGTAAAAGTAGTAGTATATGGGACTACCTGTGAAATAAATCGTAGTTAGAGAGAGGGAGTGATATTATAACTTTATATAATAAATGACATCCGAACGCGAATAAGGGAAACGGCAATAGTTAGAAACCAAAATTTTGATATTTTAAATGTAAAATTAGGTACCTAAAAGTTTACTAGAAGACGTCGCAACGTCTAAAATTCAAAATAATCTTTATTTCATAGGTAAGCATTCTTACACTTGAAATCGTCACATTAGTTAAACTCTACCGCTCATTCGTAAGGCAGATTCCCCTGAGAAGAATGAGCAAGAAACTCTAAGGGTTGCATAACATTTGTACACATTCAACATTTACAATATATATTTTTTTTTTATTTGAAACATTAGAGATCGAGACTACCTCCATGAGCTAAACGGGTTACTACCAAGGATTTTTGTCATCCAAGTACGCAGAAGTTGTGTAATAACCTTTAGTATAAAGTTTTTGTTTTACTATAGTTTTAAACCTCGTGAAAGGCAAATTTTGTATATCAGCCGGAATCTTGTTATAGAAGCGTATACATTGCCTCTTAAATGATTTTTTGACTTTGTGAAGACGACTATCAAGAACAGCTAGTTTATTTTTATTCCTCGTATTAATGTTAAGTCTGTCACAATTTTTCATAAAGAAATTACTATTTCTCTTAACATAAATTACATTTTCATAAATGTACTGTGAGGGTAGTGTAAGAATGTTAATGTCCTTAAACTTATCTCTCAAAGACACTCTGTAGCCCACATTGTAAATTGCCCTAACCGCACGTTTCTGCAGGACAAATATTCTATTGATATCGGCGGCATTACCCCAAAGCAAAATGACGTATGTCTGTAAAAGTAGCTGAAGTAAACCAATCTAGCGGTTTCAACGTCTAAAAGTTTCCGTATTTTTTTAATCGCGTACACTGCAGAGCCGAGCCGTTTTGATAACTTACTTATATGGGGACCCCATTGCAATTTAGCATCTAACGTTATACCTAGAAATACAACTGTATCCACAAAATTCAATTTTTCCTTTCTAACTACAATATTTGTAACCGTCCCTCTAACATTGGGTAATGTAAATTTCACACAATTTGTTTTTTTCTCATTAAGGTGTATGTTATTAACAGCAAACCAATCAACTACTTCAGATATAGCATTGTTCACATAATCGTAGGAACATTGGTACCTTGTAATTTTAAATAAGAAGAAAGTATCATCAGCAAACAATACTATCTCGTGTTTTGTACCCTCAATGAGGCTAGGTAAGTCATTAATATAAACTAAAAACAAAAATGGGCCTAGAATTGAACCTTAAGGGACACCCATGCTAATTGCAGACCCTGATGATCTCATACCGTTAACATCGACCCTAACCTACCAATACGATTTAAGAAGGTCGAGGTTACGTCCCCTCACACCATAATGGTGAAGTTTCCTAACCACTGTATCATGGTGCACACAATCAAAAGCCTTGGAAAGGTTACAGAATCCACCAATAGCATCATGTGAGTTTTCCCATGCGTCAAATATATGTTTCATCAACTCAACACCAGCATCGGTTGTAGAGCAACCCCGAGTGAAAGCAAATTGTTTAGGAGACATTAACTTATTACTATAAAAATGTGCACACATCCGATTTAGAATATTTTTTTCAAATATTTTGCTGAGAGTTGGTAGTATTGATATAGGTCTGAAATTGGTGGGCCTGAAATACTACCAGATTTGAAAAGTGGAATAACTTTACTTTGCTTCATAAGGTCAGGAAAGACACCATCATCAACACATTTATTAAAGATACATGTTAAGTAAGGCGCAATACAATCAACTATACAACTAATTACTCTGACTGAAAGACCATCAAGATCAGCAGTATTTTTTATGTTTATAAACTTAAAGGCTTTAACAATGTCGTTTGGCAATACATGACGGAACCTTAAATAAGTGATACTAACTGCATTATTTTCTTTTAGTAAGGATTCAGCGGCGGTGGGAGATGAATTTAACGACTTAGTAGTCAAAATTTGGAATGTCCGTAAAAAAAAATTCAAATATTTTAGCAACTTCTGCGTCTGTGTTTACAATTTTGTCATTAAATGTTAGTTGAAAATCTAAGTTACGAGGTTTGATTCTTCCAGTTTGGCTATTTTATATATTCCAAGTCTTTACTAAGTATTTACTACATTCGCGCTGCTTTTAATTTTATTATTTATAAACATTGCTTTGGCTGCAACACAAACACGGTTAAACATTTTCGAATACTTCATAACAAAATCATTAAAACTGTTACTAGTGTTATAGGTCCCTTCATCGTAAAGATCATATAGCCTTCGTCTACTTTTGTGAATTTCCACTGTCGCCCAATCACTAAATTCATCTATATTCATCCATATTCATATATCATTCACCTATGTAAAGAAAAAAACTATTATTAATTAATAATAGAAATTAGAATAAACTAAAACATACTAATTAATACTGCAATCTTATGTCTGTTTGGGATTTTCCATTAGAGGAAATACTGGATCCCGAACTAGCGGTACGGAGAAACCATCTTCCCTGTTGAAATTAGGATGTTTTTTATTTTAAAGGCCTCTCGCAGCATCCTGGGTAGATAACGGACTTCGTTTGCAAGGACCTGGGGTTTGTCAAACTTCATTGAATATGTAGATTTATCCATGACATACTTGCAGACTGTAGACTTGTTTACGCGACGGTGTTTGACATGAGCTATATATTCTTTGACGCGGGTACAAATACTTCGCTTTGCTTGTCCAATATACTCGTAAGAGAGACCGCACTCACAGTCAAGCTTGTAAACTCCTGCATCTTGTAAGGGGATGTTACATTTCACGGGTCTCAGGAACTCAGAAATCTTCCTCAGGGGCTTGAAATAGGTCTTGATAGATGCACTCCTGAGGACTCTTCCGATCTTGTCTGTAACACCTCTCACGTAAGGTAGACTGTTGGTGGTTTCGATACATGGGCTGCCTTCAACATGCCACTTCATGTTTATAGTGAAATATTTCGTTTTGAAAAATACTTAAGTTTTCTGAACTTTTCGACTTTTCTGTTAGTAAAAATAACATAACTGGCCGCGCGATAAATTCGCGGTATATTTGCGGGTCATAATTCAGAAATATCTCTCGCGAGCACCATTTACTCTGAGTAACGGCCTTCCGAGACAGATTCCGCGAAAGTAACGAGATTCCGCTCGCTTTATTACTAATGATCTTTTAGATAATAGCTTGAAGAGGCTCTATAAAGATTTTTCGTGTAATATTAATCGCATTGTCCAATCTAGAAGCAGTATATTTTTTTCTAATGAGTAGCCATGTTAAATTTAATTCTAGGAACCTGACACTGCTTAAAAGCCAAGCTATGCTTGCAACTGAAAGACACATATTTATAAACATTTATAACGGTTTACGTAAAAAAGTGTTTTTGGCACACCAAACAAACAGACCGAAAGAACTTGAAAATTTCACTACATAAATCAATAGCTTATATTTTATTAAATTGGTTTTACGTCCTTTCTTCCCCGAAGTATCGATATTATACAAGTTTATTTCTCCTTACGAAGAAGCTAGTTAAATGTTTCTACATTACGAAATTAACAAATCGTTTTACTTCATGTTAACACGTGTGTGTAAGTAGAACATTTTATAAACTTTTAACTGAAAGGGTAAGGACCAAACAATTTTTCCACTACGGATACCAGTATCTCACGTTAAATGGCCTGATTTCTGTCGTTAAATTTGTTACTTATTGCATGCGAGTCAAGCTTATTCGCATGGCCTACTGGCTTGGCGTTGTAATTTGCCATGTTTCAAGATATATAGGTAATAATTTCAGGAAATAGTATTAACAAAATTACTAGAAATCGCGTATTTTTGTTTTCAAACAAAGCAACTACCATGGGACCTGTAAACAACCCACAACTTTGGTTAGTTTACAAAAACAAAAATATACGCGATTCAGATACGAAAACATTACTTTCATTTCCGATGCCCTAGGCACTTAAGTACTTAAATGGCTTTAGATCATTGAGATCTAACTTGACAAACAATGTATTGTTTAACAGTAGCAAAGTGCACAGTGTAGTAACCATTCATTAACAGGTCGACTGCATAATTCTACAATCTGAAAGGAGCATTAGCATAGCACTGTAACCAATAAAGAACCACGTAATACGCACTATTCGCTACAGTTGTAAAATAACTGCTATAAAGTGTATAAGAATCGATAACGTGATATTTATTTAAGGAAAAGGTCCAAAATTTTAGAAATTTTCCTATGAAAATTGTAGTGTTGTTCAAACTGTCAGTACAAAGTATACAAAGGCCTGTAGAACTCCTAAGAAGAAACCCTGAGGTTTATAAAATGAACTTGGACTTCGAGTAAGCAAAAATTTTTCGTATTTGCAAAAACGAACTTTGTTTTCTTAGACAAACAGAATTTTATCTTTTAAGCAAATAAATTAAATTAAACTGAGTTTACTTCGTAATATCTTACTTAAAGTTATGCAAAGTTCGTTTTGTAAATAAGAAAACCTTGCTTAGTTCGCCATTTTTTCTTAATAGGAGTCAAACTTCATTTTATAAATCTCAGCCTAAGATTTCCTCACTATGGGTACAGCGAATCGTTGAAAGCACTAAGATACGCAAACTAATATATAAATTAGGTAAAGTAAAGCTTCTTAAGGGTAAAGTAGAGCTTCTTATGAAAGAGTATGTCCAGGGAAGTACTACTGCCGCCAAGCGGTAATGTGAGCACACTGCGTCGCTGTTGTGAACGGTATGGGTTCTGGTGAAATTACAAGCACTTCGAACTTGTCAACTTATGTGACGAACGCAGTAGCAGGGCCTCTCAGAACCATTTGCCATTTATAGCTCTGAGTAGCACTGCAACTGCTATGGACGGGGGCGTTTCGTTTACCACCAGGCGCATGACTCATTCATCCCTTCACTAGGTACCATAAAAAAAATCACAATTTATACCACTTCCCTGTAAGCGTTCTCCTAAATTAGTCGCAGCGACATTTGGGCATAAGTTACAATTTTTAGCGACAACGTGCCGTTCAAATCCTCTCCCATTTTTCCCAAATGGTATCTCTAACGCTAGAGAGGATAATCTAGCCTGTATTTTCTAACATACTAGGTACAAAGTACGCCATTTTTAATGATATTTTTTGGCTTGACGTTTAAGAACCTACTTGGTTTTCTATTATCAATTTGTTCTTGGAATAAATGAATAGTGGTTTGCGTTATTTAAAGTATTAAGAGTAAAAAATCCTGATAAAACTTTGAGCAGACTTTACTTAACTTTAGATGTCATATTATTAACATAAAATAACTTTTACTACAAACTTTCGGATCAGAATAATAAATAAACGTTTTGAATATAATATAATAAAAAAATACTATTTCATCATCAACTCAATATACATCCCACTGCTGGATACCGGTCTCTTCTCGTATATCGAGGTCTGTGGCAAAAATACAAGTATTTTCTTCTTGGCGAAGATAGATAGGTGTTGGAGAGTATTCAAACAAAACACTTGTTTACTGTTTAACGCGTCGATACATATAGGTTCCTAAAAGAAGATATTAGAAGATATGATTAAACTCTTAGCCTAATTAAGAGGTAGGTATCACTACAGCTTAGTGATCCTTCACCGTTTGCGAGAAGTATTCTAATAAACATTTACAAATGGACGTAACTTAGAAACTACACTCTTTGTTTAGAAGTATTAGACTAAAATTAATTTAAAAAACCTATTACCAAATACTTAACAGGTAACCTTAAAAACAACATCTCTACACATGTCGACCCAGATCGTTATAAAAATGGTGTTGTTATAAAATCTGCTTACTAAAGAGGGTTATGCGTTTATTTTATATTCATAGCCTTTTAAACAGTCATAGAAATAAAAAAATATAGAAGGGATATATAATATTTGCTGTGTGTACGGTTTGCTTTTCTGAATTTTGTTTTTTTTTGTCTATGATATCAAATTACATTTGATGGATAAATCATGCGTCTCGGCACTGCAATTGTTATGGGTAAGCGACACGCATATCCATAACAGTTGCAATGCCACTTAGAGCTTTAAATCGCAAAAATCTAAGGGACACTGCCATTACGCCCGTCACCTAGAGATACAAGCCCCCATGTGCCTGTAATTTCAAAAACAGGAACGCAGTAACGCTCACGTATTTATCCAAATAAGTAGACGCAGTACTTATTTGGACGAATTGCTACGAAGTGAAAGATCACAAGTAGCACTAATGCTGCTAACTTATTTGACTATAATAAAATTGATAAGTTAATTGAACAACCACACTTACATAGATATTCACTGTGACTAATCATAATACAAATATAATTGAATATTACTACTCTTTTGAGAGAAATGAATAACCAATTTAACATAAGATAGCATAATTCGATTGCTTTTCAATATCAATATTGCGCATTGCCTGTGAGAAACAATTTGCAACAAAAACAAACCTGTTATGCGAACACTTAATTAAAACGCAAATTGGCGACCGCAAAATCCTGCTCTCGAGTGTAGAGATGGGATAAGGTTTTCATCGACATTTTGAACTTTCTATAACTAAGTCTTAATTGATAATTGTTGGAATTACAATCAATTGTAAAAGCACCTGTAAAATAGATACTTATGGTGCATACATTCACAGTTTCAAGTACTCTTTTAATAGAATAGGGGGCGGTCGGACAAGACGGGCCCGTTAAGATTAATCAATTAATAACCATGTAAATGAAAAGAAATTCATTGAATGAATTAAACATAACCGAACAACTAATCAACATTTCTGAGCAACATCACTTTTTTTTTAAATTGCAAGAGAAGAAAGATGCAAACATTGCAGTCTAAGCGGGCAAGATGGGTACAACTTAACATGAATTACATCCATTTTGCTTTGCTTTGGGGTAATGCCGCCGATATCAATAGAATCTTTGTCCTACAGAAACGTGCAGTTAGGGCAAGTTACAATCTGGGCCCCAAAGTATCTTTGAGAGATAAGTTTAAGGAAATTAACATTCTTACACTAGCCTCACAGTACATTTATGAAAATGTAATTTATGTTATATAAAGGAATAGTAATTTGTTTATAAAAAATAGTGATAGACATAATATTAATACGAGGAATAAAAATAACTAGCTTTACTTGATAGTCGCCTTCACAAAGTCAAAAATCATTTATGGGGCAATGTATACGCTTCTATAACAAGATACCGGTTGATATACAAAATTTGCCTTTCACGACGTTTAAAATAATAGTGAAACAAAAACTTTATACTAAAGGTTATTATACAAATTCTGCGTACTTGGATGATAAAAATCCTTGGTAGTAACCCGTTTAGCTCATGGAGGTAGTTTCGATCTTTGATGTTTCAAATAAAAATATATATATAGGTGGTGCCGGTCCGCCTTTGGGCGGACCCCTACACCATCCCCCCTTAATCATGGGGTGCGACCTGCACGGAGATGCCCCGGAACATTTGAGGCATCTACCGGCGGCGGACGCCTATGCAATGCAGGGGCAGGGTCTCCCAACCCTGCACCCTGCTGGCCTCCGCTGATGGGACGCAGGCGGTCGGCGAAGAGCCGTCGCATGCGTCCTCTCCGCCGACGCCGAATGGGGTCCGAGAGGGCGCTGCCTTCGCGGACCCGTTCGGCCGTCTCCTTCTGGGACATCTTATTCTTGCAGAAGGATACCATCACCTGTCATGACCTCTCGCTTCCCAGCATGGCTTTAACTATGCTGGGCAGTGAGAGGGCTCCTCCCACCATGTCTACGAGATCCCGGCGCTGCTGGCTCCAGGTCGGGCACACCTCCAATGTGTGCCTCGCCGAGTCTGTAGTAGCGCCGCACTCGTGACACTCCGGGGTCACCTTCCTCCGTGCGATCTTGTGCAGGTAGTCACTGAAACAGCCGTGTCCGGTGACTCACCGGACCGGTGCTGGTAGTCACCGAAACAGCCGTGTCCGGTAACTCACCGGACCGGTGCTGGTACTCACCAGCACAAGACGCTAGGGGGGGGACCCGTGCCTCCTCTTCCTCCATTCGGCCAGTACCGGGAGCAGCGCCTGGACGGTGCGCTCCCCGTATCTGGCCGATCGGAGTACCTCCTCCCACCGCGCCTGGGCGGTGGTCTTGGCGGCACGCCGCAACCTCACTAGCTCCTCTAGCGTGGGGCGCTCTCCACGTGCCCTGGCTTCCGCATGGCCTCTGTAGGTCTGCTCGAAGACGGACGCCTCGAGCTCCCAGGGTGCGTATCCAGGCATGCTGCCGCTCCGGAAACCGTCCGGTATGCCCGAATTGCCCTCACCGCCATTAGCTTCTGCGGCCTGCGCAGAAACGACCGCAGTCTGGTGGTGAGGGCCTCCGCCCAGATGGGCGCACCGTAGAGGGCCATGCTCCGTATGATGCCTGCATATAGCCGACGACATAGGGAGCTGGGTCCCCCCCATTTGGCACAAGGTGCCCAAGAGTCGCCGCGGCGACAGCCGGTGGAAGTGCTCTTTGAAGTTCTACCGGCTGTCCAGGGTGAGCCCAAGACACTTTATATGAGGGCTCATCCCGACCCTCCTTCCTCCCACCTCCACCCAGAAGAACTTAACCTAACCTAACCGAACCTAATCGTGTCTTTGCGATAAACATTCAACATACCTATCCTGAAAGAACAACAGTTTCGCTATAATTCGGTTTTCGGGGTAATGAGAATTCGAACAAACGTAATTTCGGACAAAATAAATTCGAGTTTGTGATAGGTAACCATTCTAATTAGGGTATCTAATTTCTCGACAAATTTTAATTTTTTGATTTTTGATGATTCTCGTACCTGTAGGGCTAGCACAACAGGGCACGACTTGCGCGAAAGCGACATAAAGCGCAAGATCTCTAAAAATCGAAGTATCTCGCGCTTTTTGTCGCTCTCGCGCAAGTCGCGCTCTGTCGTCCTGTCCGAGGCCTTTGGTCCCGAGTTCGATTCCCGTTAGGACCGATTTGGAAATGAACTTCTTAATTAGTTCTGGTGTTCGTGCTCTGTTGTAAGACAACCGCCAAAGTTCGCGTTACGCAGTCAGACGTCGCTCAGCCGTTGTCTGCCTTTCAAACAAATACATCTTACTATTAAAAAGCTGCCTGGAGAAACTTTTCAATGACACCCGATGAAGGGAAAATTACCACTATCCCTTAAAAGAAAGCTCATGGACGTGCGTATTCTCTCCGTCCTTACTTACGATGCTCAAACTTGGTCTTTGCCGAATCGTAAGAAGTTCGCATTAGGGGTGTGTCAGCGAGGCATGGAGCGCAGTATCTTGGAAGAAAAACTGTAAAACCTCGTGCGAAACAGCGTACTACGCTCCAAAACACAAAGCATTGCAGTTGGTCTTACAGCCGCAAGCTTAAAATGGACCTGGGTCGGAGACGTTTGCCGCATGTCAAACGAGCTGTGAGCGAAGACCACCACGGAGTGGATCCCACAAAACGCAAGACGAGGCCGTGGAAGACCCAAAACGAGATGACGTGGCAAATCGGACTCGTATATGAGGTCTTGGCCTGTAGCGACATTAAATCGCGAAGAGTGGAAAAAGGAACGGAGGCCTTTACCCTGCAATACGACAATTAATAGCTGAAATATGAAAAAAATAACTTAAATTAAGAAGCTAAGTAACACTCTGTAGTGCCCGTGGCGATACAAAGTACCGCCGAACCTAAGGTTAATGTTATATATTCATGGCATCCATATTTTAAAAAAAAAATATAGTCTTAAAAATATATGGCTGTTTAGTTACAACCATTATTCAAATAAAAACATTTTAGAAAATCTTAAATTAATACACTAATTATAAAATCGAATATGTTATCGATTATATATCCTCCCTATTCGTTACATTTTGCATAATAAACGTTGGGAATTAGCATAAAATCACTGCGGGGTCTAACATCTAACCTATTTGACTTGCAAAAAGTTACCCCGACCATCGTTGATTGGATATTAATTTTGATCGTACACCGTGCAGTCACGTTAATAGAGAACTGTTTTACCGGGCACAAAAGAATGGAACCCCTCCCTTTTACATTAGGTAATATAAACTTGGGTAGAATACACAAACTCTTGTTTAGATTAACAATATAAAAAAGGCCTCTAATGACACCACTTGCTAGTAAAATTGTACATGGGATTTATCAACTTACGTCTTAGGGTGACATTCGCAGTGGCAGTGCCCCACAGATCTTTAAAATTCAAAGCTCCAAGTGGCACTGCAACTGCTATCGACAGGTGTGTCGCTTACTGCCAGGTGCACGCACTTAGTGTCATTAAAAATACTTTGTTACAGCAATGAACGATGGGTAATAAAAAAATGTTTAATGAAAACATATTTTGTTTCAATTTGTTTTTCACTTGTTTTGATTCAATTTCTCTTCACTCCAGTGCTAGAAAGTCACTGAATCAATATTCAACCAATGTTTTTGTCCGACAGTGAACATAATTATGTTCCAATTCCTTATAAAATAACAAGTGTCAAGAGCTTGCTGAGCTTAACAATTAAAATTAAAATTGCAATCCTTTGTCGTTTACAATAAAAACGACCTAAAGCTAAGTCCAGTATGATATTGAGTTGTATACAACAGACAAACTAAACTCTTAAACAAGTCGCAGGCCATCGTCATTGGCTCGAAGCAAATCGCCAAATTAAATAATGCCACTATTCCCCCGCTCTTCTTCAACTCCTTCCCTCTGCCTTACAGTAATGTTGTTAAAAATCTTGGTGTTCTTTCCGACTCCACTCTGCCACATATCGCTGAGGTGAGTAGGAGGGTGTTTGCTGCTTCTGGGTCATTGCGGCGTTGGAAAAATCTGCTTCCTGTGAGGACCAAGGTTAAACTTGCGCAGTCGTTGCTCTTACCTATTTTTAATTACGCAGATGTCTGTTTCATTGACCTTAATGAGGATCTGTTAAGCAAACTCCAGCGTCTACAGAATCTTTGCATCAGATTCATATACGGATTGCGCAAGTTCGATCATGTGGCCGAACTTAGGAGAAGGCTTCAGTGACTCCCTATCAAGCGCGCCGTGAGAAGCACGTCCTCAGCTTCCATTATAATGTTCTATACGACTCTCGTACTCCGCCATAACTTAAGGATCGTTTTCGCTTCCTCGTGGATGATCACAACCGTGAACTAAGGTCTAAAATGGATAACCTGCTGAAGCCTCCTTTCACTCGCTCTGAGTGTTACAAAGATTCCTTTACAATTAATGCTGCAAAATTGTGGAACGATCTCCCATTTCAAATCCGACATTCTAAGTCGCTACCTATTTTCAAAACCGGATTGCGTAAATATCTTCTAATACGGTCCTAGTCTGCAACGTGTGTATATTTATTAGTAAGTATAAGTTTATTTAGGTATATTTATATGTACATATATTTACGTCGGTATAATATATCATTATTTATTAAATATTTTATAAATTACTATCCGTCTTTATTTGAATTATTTATTTTTTATATTTGTGAAATTGGCACGCAACGTCTCCCGCTCCGATTAGCTTTCCTCTAACTCAAAGGTTGTCTGGAAGAGATCGCTCTTAGCGATAAGACCGCCTTTAGCGATAAGACCCCCTTTGCCCACATTAGTTTTACTTTGTTTATGCACTATTCTTGTTCTTGTGTGTGAGCAATAAAGTGTTTATCTATCTATTTATCTATCTACCTATCTCTTGTAGCTGTACATATAATCGTCTCATTAACCTCAAAGCTTTATTATTAAAGTACTATAAATTTGTTAGAAACCGATTCAAAATAAGTAGGTAGGTGTCTTTAGTGCCAAGGCATTATTGACGTACAGTCAACCACAGGTACGCCCCCCGAGACCCTATAATTTTCTTATTTTTCCACATCGCATAAATTCCATGTTATTATTTGTAAACGGCGTACATTATACGTAATTAAACTGGGCCGAAATAACGTGTGGTAAAACCGTAATGGGAGGTTTTGGGCAGTAATTTATACATAGAAATCGTTCACGTGAACCGAACTAACTTGGGAGCGATTCTAGTTGATGTTGCGTCATTTTTATTGCGGGGTAATAACTATTCTTTATTGTGGGGATTTAAATTACTTAAATTAAAATGTGAATTACAATTGAGTAATTATCATACACACATATAACATCATAAACCCGACTCGTAACATTCGAATCGAATCGTACGTAGTAATGCTCATATCACTACTTGGCGGCAAACACAAGTACGGTGGCAGTATGTACTTGGACGAACTCATTCACTAGGAGCTTTACTGCGACTTCTACCTCTGGTGTTAGGTTACTCAAGCTATCATCTGACGACCTGTAGTTAGTAAGAATGTTTTTTTCCACCCCACAACTAATTCCAAACCACATCAAATAACACTTTTGTCAAACATAAAAATCTATGACAATGCCACAATAACATTTCTCCCTGTGACGTTTAATATTACCGCCCTTTCGTCGACGTGCGATCTTATCACGTCAAAACGACAATGGTATAACAAGGTTTCGGTTTACAGTAAGCAAACATTGTACAATGACAGGATTACCATTGTTATTTGACATTTTATCGAAGTGGACGTGTTATGGTGGCAGAGCTCTAGGTTTGTTGGCGAAGGGTGTTATCACATTGAGAATGAATAAGATTACGTGCATGGTAAGTATTTAATCAGTAGTTGATACAAAAAACTTACTGAAAACAAATTATTTATGTCTTGTGCCAAATCTATATACAAAGAATAATAATATAATAATAACGCACACACTCAACATAGCCAACATAGCTAACAAATTACACCTAAACTCACGAGAGAAATAAATGTAGGCCGTATAATTATTTCTCCCGGCCCGGGAATCGAACCTTGGACCTCTTCGTGGCAGTCCGACATGGTAACCGTTCGGCCACAGAGGCAGTTGATGGTTCTTCACACACTTTATGAACATTCCTCAAAATCTAGCTTGAAATTGTTCCTGTACAACACGACATCGATTTAGTAATAGTTACCGCACAAACAACTAAGTTGTTTCAAAAATCTTTAATAGAATTAAAGTAAATCAAAACTTTTGAGTTTACTTACTGGTGATATAAACTTGTACCATACTAACTAAAAGCACAGATCAATTTTGATTGGGCCTATAAGCCTATTGTAAAGGGATTAACGCAAGGCACTGTGACGGGCTCGTTCAGAGCGTGAAATTGTTTTTTTTTTGCGTTATACTACTTGGTAATTACGTGTCGGGTTACTGATTCTTTTGTTGATATTGTATTGAATGAGTCGATGCTCAGTAGTTTCGAGTATGCATTATTGTTGTTCAAAAAATATACAGGCACATTTTATTTTTACACACATACCAGCGGGCTCAAAAATAAGTACATTGGGAAAATTCACCTAACCACAAATTAAATTATTTGTAAGATTTACGGTATAAAATAATTTAACTTTATTCCTTATAAAACTTTAATTATTTCTAAATAAAACTAAATACCTTCCTACAATAATAAATTGATTCTAAAAAAATAATAATTTGTATATTTTGATACATTTAAAAGCTTTGGGTTTTATTAAATATCTCATGTCATATAAGGCCCTTAAGGCCCATATAGTAACAGTCATCAGTCTCAAGTATACAGGTGTATACTTGCGACTGATGACTGTTACATTAGGAATTACATAGTATACATTAGGAATAAAAATATATAATATAAAATACAAAACTGCACAAATAACGCAATCCTATAACGAGGAACTATGACACCCAACATTTACAACAATTATTTTGGAACTCTCCAGCGTCACGAATAAATCACAAACATTACTTCTGTCAACCCAACCTCGACTTTTTCAACAAACTAGTAAGTTAATTATTGATTCAATAACTTTGAGCAAAATTGTATCATTTCAAAAATACTCACTTTACGTCTTATTATACGACCACGGGTAGTCAAAGTCAAAGCCAAATAATTTATTTACATGTCAATTACGAAGGTTGCAGCCGCAGGACTTAAAAAAAAACCGAAACTATTTAGAATAAGTTTAATTAAAAGAAAATTACAATATCAAAATTATAGCTAATGACCCGATCGATGCTAGATACAAAGTGAAGGCGATGACGTCCCCACGGGCGGCTCCGATGGTGGCCACGCGGCGGCAGCTTACACGTTCCGCGGAGTCGGCGGCGTTGACGGTGCTCACGTTCCGCAGCATTGGCATTAACCTCATGTTGCAATATTTAGTTAATACCTAGTTGCTAAGACGATGTCAGCGATCTTCATGTATCCAGTATGTGTAATTCCTCCCCTCTCAGATCAGCAACAATTTGAGAACTAGGAGATCAAATGTTGATGGTAAAGTGCGATCTCCAGATTTTCCAGGTTTTCCAGAATTTACGTGACGTCTTGGTTCTAGAGATCAGGCTTTGCATATTGATGGTAGTCGACTGGATCGATGGCTTTGTTTTCTCTAAGTTTAAGTAGTCCGTAGCGTCGTAGCATGATAACGATTGTAAGTGCGGTTGCACCGAATAGTGCGGCGTAGAGTGGTAGACGGTTCGTCGATTTTCACTGTATTCTGTAGCGATATTTTATTCTGAGCGTTGTAAAGACTCTTTAAGTCGATCGAGTGTAGATTGATGTGGGTAGAGTCGATACTTTACATCTTCGAATCATGAATGTTCATTATCTTGAGCGGTTGGTTTTTCAAGTCGTCGTTGTCGTTCATGATGGTAAATTCAGGCATGTGTCAGCTGCATTTCAACGGGATAAAGGCAAGGTAGCTTCCTCGTAGCTGGGTGTATTCTTCATGTTTAGAGGACAGTTATACCATTGTTTCTCGCGGCAGTGAGATTAAGTAGTGATGCTCGTCTAGTTTTTCCATTGCTTCTTTGAATAGGGTGACGGTTGACAGTTTGCACGAACTCTCCAGGGCATGCTTCGAGATAAAATGCTGGATGCAGTCAGGTACAGTACGAGTTTGATGGTTTACTCCTTCTTAACAGAGGTAGCCGTTACTTAGCTTCGGGCATTCAGCCTCTATGTACACGAGTGAAGATTCGCTAATTGCCATATAGGGATAGGAAGTGGTAATGGCTTAGTGGTTTCTATTGGGTACTATTGATGACCTATAAAGACTAACACTATTTCCTTATCTACGTAATAAAAAGCAGGTTTTATAATTTCATAAAATTCCCACAACTCTATTTCTAGTATGTTTTCCTTACTATATAATTTTCGTAATCTATTTATCATAGTACTTAAAATACCTACTTTGAACATTGCATGGTGCGTACTTGATGCTCTTACGAATGCTAGTATATTTTCTATGTTAGTTAACTCATTGCATATATCGTCTATATTTTCGCTGATGATTATTAGCATTTGAATGAATTTTGCATATTTTATAAGGCTAGCATTTCGGAGATATTCTTTATCTAGTAATGAATTTAATGTACTATTTATGAGATTTTGATTTTCTACGATCTGAGAAATGACGTCAAAGTGCTTCTTCATCCAGTCTTTACCGTAGCTAATATAATTATTCAATTCAAATGCTAATTTATCTTCGTTACTATGTAAAGTTTTTATAGCGTTATTATAGTTCAAAGCGTCATTATAATCTAAATTACCGGTTATACTTTTTATTATTAATCCAAAGGCATTTACTAACCCTCTCTTAACGCGGTTTGGCTCTAAACTGGCTAATTGTGTTAAAGCTTTCTCTAACTTATTATTCAAATAGTTAATTTGGAGTTCATACAATGCATAACTGTCATTGGGAAGTCTAGTCTCAAAAGTCTGTATTTGTGTCTGTAAAGTAGAGATTTTTTCTTCGATATCATTGAATTGAATGCGCTGCAGGAAGGTATGGTAATGAGTTATGAGTTTGGTCGGCCCTAACTTAAAGGGTAAAAGTCCTGATCCGTCATCGAGGGTTTCAAGTCTTATTTCCTGTGGGCTTGCTGTTTACATAAACAGTAGCATCAGAATCCTGTAACAAATTAGCATTTTTAGGCACTCGTTTGAGTCTGGACTTAGCCACAGAACAACGTTTCTTAGATGAATAAATGTGGATAGCTAAGTCGGCTAAAACGGTGTCCTGGGTATATCTAGGGTTGACTTTTTGCCTACTAGCCATGGGATTTTTTATAAAGATTTGTTGTTGAGGGGTATATTCTATTTCAGGTTCCCGGGTGTTCCTGTTTTCTATCAATGCTGTACGATTGTCTAAAGTTGTTTGATTAATTAGTTCGTAGATCGTATTCGTCTGAGCTTTGTGGTTTTGCAGGTATTGCTGTAATAAGTATGGAACAGGATCTACATCTACAGGGTTCCTGGGGTCGAAATGTCCTGTTATCAAATCGAAAGGTTTACATTTATTAAAACTAAGTATGGAAGAATTATAAGCGATGATTGCGTATGGCATTAAGTTCACGATAGGCTCGTCCTTATGACGTAATTTTAGTATGCGAGGGTATTCCAATAGGGTCGAATGAAAACGCTCGATTCTACCGTTATCATTCGGCGCGTGCGCTAATGTTCTGTGATGGTTAATCTTATGAATTCTTACGAATTCAGCAAACAATTCATTCGTGAACTCTGTTCCGTTATCGGTTACTATAGTACAGACAAGACCATGGTGTGTACCAAATTGTAGTAACCCTTGTAATATACTGACCGCTGTGCCGTCTTTTAAAAGATACGCTTGACCTTATTTTGAAAAGACGTCTTTAAAAGTTAAATATTTTTCGTGCTGGGCAGTAAACAAGTCCATATGTACAGTCTCAAAAAGCCTAGTTGCCGGAGGTACAATATAAAATTGTTGTCTCACAGGATTTCTATCATATTTTGCTTGACCGCAAATTATACACTCGCCTATAAATTTCGCTATCTGTTCTTTCATTTTCGGCCAAAAGTATTTTTTTGAAAGGGCTAAATAACACTCACCAATGCCTGTATGATTAGTTTTACCATCGTGGTAATTACGAATTATTTCCTGTTGCCGAAAATATTCCTTAACGTTCTTTATTTCTGATTTCGCCAAGACAAGGTTCATAGATGAACTCTTAAATTTTTCTTGGATGATGGGGATGATGGAATACATGGCAAGAGGTGGATTATAAGCATTGTCGTTTTAACTTTCGGGCTTACATACTCCTTTACAGCAGTAACTATATCATTCTCCAAATTAGACTCATTTACTTGAATTGAAATGCGAGTGTGGGTATCAAATGGTTTTGTTGTCACGGCCCTACGTTTCACGTCCGTTACAATAGTGATGTGCAACAGTCTGTGGAATTTATTTAATAGTTCATCAGTTCTAGGAATTTCTAAAATAGGGTTTTCGGGACTAGTATGCGCGGTTTCTGTTTTGGAGTTAGATAATAAAGATGGAGGTTTCTCTGCCCAATTGGCGGCTATAGAACTGGTCTCTTCATTATGTAACTCAATTCTGGATAGAGCATCTGCGTTGGTGTTATTTTTGCCTTTTTTATAAATTACGATTTAATCGTACTCACTCAGTTTCAGTCTCCACCTAGTTAGTCTAGAATTTGGTTCTTTCAGATTCATAATCAATGTAATGGTTTATGATCTGTGATAATTTTGAATTTTCGACCGAATAAGTATGGTCTAAAATATTTGGTGGCCCAAACGATGGCTAAAAGTTCCTTTTCTATCGTGCTATAATTCACTTCGCTATCATTGAGTGTACGTGATGCGAAGGATATGGGTTTATCTGATCCTATAGTTCCCTGAGAAAGTACGGCTCCTATGGCAACATAAGGCGCATCTGTCGTCAGTACAAATTCACGGTCAAAGGCGGGATACTGTAGGATAGGGTCATTTGTCAAGAGTGTTTTACATTTTTCAAATGAATTTACATAGTATGTGTCCAAGGTTATCTTTTTACCCTTTTTTAAACAATTGGTCAACGGTTTAGTGATCCGGGCAAAATCCGGAATAAATTTACGATAGTACCCAATTAAACCTAAAAACTGTTTAATTTGTTTAGTGGTTTCCGGTATTGGCTATTTCTCAATCGCAGAAATTTTCAGGGTTCGGTTTTATGCATTCCCTTGTGACCACATGGCCTAAATAGTCAGTTTCTTTTTTAAGGAACTCCGATTTGTCTAATTGAATTTTAACTCGACTAGCGGAGTCTCTGCAGTACTTTTTTCAAATTATTGATGACCTCTTGTAGGGAAGTGCCTAACACTATTATATCGTCCAAATAGACTGAAATGCAAATTTCATTTTGAAGGCCCTTAAGCACGTTATCCATTACTCTTTGGAAAGTAGAAGGACTGTTCTTTAAGCAAATAGGCATTCTTAAAAACTTATAGTGTCCGTGCTTGACATTAAAGGCAGTTTTTGGAATATCGGCTTCATTCATTTCTAGTTGGTAGAAACCTGATGCCAGATCTATGGTGGTAAACTACATACATCTGCCTAACTTGTCAAGAATGTCCGTAATATTAGGTATAAGATATTTGTCGTCAATTGTCTGTTCGTTCAATTTACGAAAGTCTACCACTAAATGCCACTTTTGCTTTCCCGATGCGTCCGCTTTCTTGGGGACGACCCACATGGGAGAGCTCCATGCGGATGTGGAGGGTCTAATTATTTCTTGTTCTAACATTTTACCTATTTGACCGCGAACCTCTTTTCAATGTATGAATGAATATCGGTAACTTCTCGTGTAAATAGGCACTACATCAGTCGTATTGATGAAGTGCTTTATTTTATTCGTGAAAGTTAACGGTTCACCCTCCAAATAAAAAACGTCGGCATAGCGCGAACATAAGGCCTTTATATTTTCTTTTCCCTCCGCGTTCATATGATCCGTTCTAAGGCGCGAGAATACGTGGCGAGCGCGTGCCATGTGTGATGGCTCTGTACGCGTGCACTCTATATTCAATACCTCCGCTTGCGCCGGCCGGTCTAAAGAAAATATGATATCGTTATCTGTCGAGTTATGAACTTCTAACAATCCACGACTATTTAAAACAGAAGTTACGCATTCCTGAATGAGATAATTACAGATAACCTGCTCTCCTAGTAGAACATCGGTGTCCGGAGTGTCTATCGGAATATGAACCATTTTAGACGGGCGAGCTGGTATGATGTCCTCGTGAAGGTTGACGTTACACGAATTATGCATTTTAATGGGATTGACTGCATATTGTGTAGTTAATGTTTGATTTTTCAGATCTATTTTCGCTTCCCATTCGTTAAGTAGGTCTAAACCTATAAGACCGTCGAAGTGATCATGGAAACGGTAGACGAATAGTTTTATAAGTTTCGTATTATTAAATTCGAAAAAGCAAGGAAGGGTAATAGAGTACTCGTTACGACTGCTTCCGTGGACATTGGTAACTTCAAATGGATCGTCATTTAAAGGGAAGTTGTTAAAATACTTGTCTACGCATTCCAGACTTATGAAATATTGATGAGCCCCGGTATCGATTGACAGCTTTGACGGTGGATCTGCAATCTGTACAAAGGGCAACTGCCTCTGCGTTTGTAAATTAATCTCTATATATAACTCGTGCCATAGTATTGACTGTCACTTACGTCACTGCAATAATATCCTGTGTCGTAACAGTCCTGGTAATCGTAATAAGAATCGTCATAAGCGCAATCATTTAAATTGATTTCCCGTGTCTTAAAATAATTATTTGGCGGTGGGTTCCCGAATTTACGCCAATCATGTCCCATTGAGGTAGGAGGCAGAGCTCTAGGTGCAAAGTGCTGTACTCCGCTCATAGGTCGTGAGTTAGAAAATTGGAGTGGATTTCTATGCGGCAATCTAAAGTTGTTCGTTTGAGGTTATAGCGCGGTGGGGTGCACCGAACATTTGTTGAGTACGGGACAGCATTCGTGGTTGAAAATTAGGTGGCGTATTAAATTTATAGGGTTGCGGTTGAACCGGATAACGAGTCACTGGTGGTGGTGGCATGTTATGTGTAAGTGCATTAAAATTAGAAGGTCTAGGTATTGAGAAACCTATAGGTATGGCAGGTTGTGGGCGAATACCCATCTGTAGTCTCGGTTGGTTATCAGAGCGTTGCTGCTGATATAATATATTTAGCTCCTCCTGTACGTATTCTAGAGCTTTCTCTATGGTTGTCGGCCGCATGCATCTTATGCGAGATCCAAGAGATTCCTTCAAACCCCGCACGAATGCTTGCATGGTCAATTTTATATACAGCGTTCGTTTAGCCTCGATTGTGGTACCTATCGTCTCATGTAGAGTAACATAGGTCATTATCGTACTAAACAACGTCTGGTAGTGATCGTAAAACTCTTATGGACTACTATTGCCTTGCCTAGCTAATGAGAGGTCATTATACAATGCAGTTTCATCCATTTGGTCCGCAAAATTGTTCACAAGGGTGTTTCTTATGCCTGCCTAACTATCAGGGATTCCATTTGAATTTATGATAGTGGCGGCCAGTCCAGTAATCTTATTAAGGATTCCATTTAATATATATAAGTTATTTAATTGGGCACCTGGCTCAGCTCTCAAAAATATCTAGTTATTTGTGCTCCTGTCAAAGTCGGGAACAAGGGGAAATTATGGATAATGTCTGGGCTGATTTCCATTTCTTCAACAATAGTATTAACGGTGCTAAATCTGAATGTATCTACTAATTTCCGTCTGCGAGACCGCTGATGTGAAGCAGAACCGCTAGACTCAAATTTTTCTCGAAGAAAAATTGTAAATTATTAGGGACTTAATAGAATAACTAAAAATATGAATAAACGTCTTGAATACACAAAATATCGCAATAAAGTAAATAAAATCGTAAATTCTGCTAGAAATACGTATAGAAGGTTGCAATTAACTAGTTGTAACGGAGATCCTAGAAAGGTATGGGCACATGTGGTTAGGTAAAAATAAACTTGATGTAGACAGTGTAATAAAAAAATACTTAGGAAAAAGTGAAACTATGTCTCGTATTTGTTCCAAATTTGCTCAAACTTTTACTAACGAAATCCTAGACATTAAACATATTTGTAGCGTAGAATTTTTAGATAGAACTGAATACATCTCAGAAAGTGATTTATCATTTAGATTTCAAAACGTGAGTGCATGTGACGTAGAGAAAACCATAAATAATTTACAATCTCGGAAAGCGCCAGGTATAGATCAAATAAGAGCACAGGACATTAAATATATTGCAGAAAAAATATGCCCGGTACTAGCGCATTTCATTAACTTGTGTGTCAGGCCGGGCGCGTATCCGGACGCCCTTAAGAAGTCTATAATTAGACCTATTTTTAAGCAAGGAAACCACATGGAATATACGAACTATAGGCCTATAGCAATCTTATCAGTAATAGACAAAATTGTTGAAAAAATTATAGTGAAACAAATGAGTAGTTTTTTAGAACGTTATAATATAATTTCCAATTCACAACACGGATTTAGAAAAAATAGAAGTACTAGCACAGCACTGACACAATTTTGATTTTATCAATGAAAACCTGGATTGTGGGAATCAGGTAGTTGCATTGTTCATTGACTATAAAAAGCCTTCGACACCCTCGACCATGAAGTGTTACTGAAATCAATGTCTGAATGTGGTATTCGGGGTCCAATAAACACCTTTTTTAGAAATTATTTGTTCAACAGAACATTATGCGTTTCGGTCGATGGTGTGATGGGTGAGGAAGCTAAGGTCACGTTGGGCGTTCCAACTGGCTCCGTGTTCTGCCCGATAGGTTATATTATACACGTCAATAGCGTAATAAATGTCATTAAAAATTGTTATATGTTAATGTACGCAGACGACATGTGTTTGTGTTTCGCAACAAAAAATGCATTAGACTTTAAAAAACATATTCAAGATGATTTAGAGAATGTTACGAAATGGGCACACGATAATGGCATTATTATAAATATGGCAAAAACTAAATGCGTGCACATTCACTCACCGTATAATGTGCAGGCAAAGAAAGTTACGTACAATGACATATCAATAGTCGGACACAATTATGAGTATTTACATGAAAACTAAGTAGGATGTACTTGTACTAATCTAGAATATGTTGAACAATTTAAATATTTAGGTCTCATTATAGAACGTAATTTTAGTTAGAAAACACATGTTAGTGTGTATGAAATTAATTAGAATGCTTGGTAGGTTTTTTCACTTAAATTGTATATTGGATAAAAAAACATTGTATATGGTGTATTATGCGCTGGCAGACTCGCTAATAAGCTATGGGTTAAATGTATATGGTCGGACCTTTGCTAGTTATCTTAAAGGAATCAGAAAGTTACAAATTAGTCTGATAAAACATTTAGTGTGCAAAAAAGTAATAGAAAAATGTAATCACACAGAGTACAATGACTTATTTAGTTACTGTAGGGTCATGCCTATAGAAGTTAAGAGTAGGTATTTGATAGTGTTGGAAAATTACTATAGCGATAATTATAAAGTTAGGCTTAAAAGTAAGTACATGACAAAAAGAGTAAGGCAGGGTAAACTAGTGCAGTTTAAAGCAAATAATTATTATGGAAAAAGATGTACACGCTATTTAGTTCCAAAAATATATAACGACATTGATTGGCTTAGAAATGACACAAAATTAAGTAAATATGCACTAAAACGTAAGTTAAAGGCGTACCTCTTAAAATAATCTTTATCTTTTATTTAATAAGTTAATAGTTCAATTAATACTGTATAATGTTAAATATAGTAAAGTAGGTATTATTAAGTAAGAGTGCACATGTCGCCAACAAACTGCACAGCAGTTTGGCGACTTTTTGTAATAAGTAATACGTCGTAATTTTGAACAATAAATAATTTTTTTTAAAAATAGGATGGCAGGCAACACGAGAATGATTCAAGTGTACTCACATATTATACATATCGGCTCTCTGTCGTATCGAGGTCTGGATACTACCCGTGGCTGCTCCTTCAGGTTCGGATATTCGATGCGTATCTTAATAGCGTGCGTACGGAAATCTTCTTTTCTGAAGCGCGCAACCGACCGCGAATATCCTACCGACTGCGCCAATTACGAAGGTTGCAGCCGCAGGACTTAAAAAAACCGAAATTATTTAAAATAATAATAATATACAATAAATAATTAAAAGGAAATTACAATATCAAAATTATAGCTAATGACAACAATACGCACTACACGGTTATTAATTTTTTTGCGGTGAGCATGTAGGTAATGACCACGCTGTCTTTATTTCATTAAATGTACCATTAGCATTGTTAATATGAACCGGCTAAAGTAATAAATTTATCAATTTGACCTATCCTCTTTGTCATTCTTCATAATGATAGGTCCGCATAAATAATGCCCGAATAATTGAATTACCCGTAACATAGATATATTGAAATAATCACAAATTTAAGTGTAGGTTCAGTACTAAATTCAATTACTTGTTATTATTATCAGCGACATAACAATACCTTCAAATCTACGGAAGAAAAAACAATGGAGTGCTTTAAGCCTCGATTTCTATCAGAACCGCTGTCGCCAAACCTCATTATAAAACACTATGAAATCTTGACAATGTTTGGTCGTGGTTTCTAATTTAACAAGATGTAATATATTCTAGACTGTTTAATATAATTTAAACTTTACCCAGTGGGCAATCGTCGAAAGTTGATATTATTGCAACCTACTACGTTTTGTTTTTATATAGAAATTTCCTATTAACATTCTCAAAAAAAGTCGACCATATTGCACGACTTTTTAAATTGACTGTGTTTCTTATAACAAAAAATCTCTTACGATAAACAGAAAATGGAAAATTTACTATAAAAACACCTGTTCCCTGCAGTGGGACACAATAGGTTAATAATAAAAAAACACCACCAAGCGCCTAAAATTTTTGCATTCACTAGGTATCAAAATAAGTCATTTTTCCACGATTTTCAAGGTTTTGCGATGATAATTGACACAAAACTAAAATGGCGGATTAAGCTCAAGTATATGGAACTCCGCGTACTGATGGTCCACATGTCATACCAACGCAGCATTTCTACAGTGTTGCACTTGGACATGGGGTTCTTCAAAAAGCGTGTTTACAGGGCTCTCAAAGGCTGGCAACGTATAGGCAGCTCATCTGATGTTGCAAATGTCCATAGGCGACGATGACCACCTCCCATCAAGTGGCTCGTCGGCTCGTTTGCCTCCTTCTTTACATTAAAAAAAACTATTACATATAGGAAATGAAACTATTTTTCTGGATTTAAATCGCGTATATTTGTTTTTTCAAACAAACCGACGTTTCGGGCCCTTTACAGGTCCCATGGTCACGGATGACTGAGGTGGTACAGTCTTCAACCAGTTAACTGGTCGGCTTGTTTGAAAAAACAAATATACGCGATTCAAATCCGGAAAAATAGTTTCACTTCCTATGTGCAACAACCGCGAAAACCTAAGAACTCGATAAACTATTACATAGTTCGGTTGCCAGTGCATCTAAAACAAGTTCATTGTGACAGTTGTCTATTATTTACTACTTATTTACTTATTGATTTATTTCTAAAAAAATATGATAAACTCTATTTCTCCAAGGGAAACATGATTTTCCCCAAAATACCTACATTTTGTTTGTACGCACTAAGTTTCCTCAGTTTATTAGATCACTGCAAAAAATATATATATTCACGCAAATGCCAGCGTTATGTTATTATTAAAATCATTACGCTTAATTACAGTGTCACTCTTGATTTATAGGACTAATATACCTGCCCTTAATCATAAAATCGATACGCTAATGATAGATGGCCTCATTCTATCGATAATTTTCTGTCTTCCGCTATCAAGCAATTCCTTGTTATTACGTCTCAATTAACCTGTCTTTGTTTTATTACTGTATTATTAGGTTAAAGGTCTTCATTCCTCTATTACATGTTTTGGCTCTCTTCGTGTTCTAATTAATGTGTTTTTTATTTATTTATTAAAATAAAATAAATAAAATAAAATAAGTGCATGATAACATAACTGTAACCACTCCCTTTACCATGAAATTACTTACTGTCTCCTATTCAATATTTTGGAGCCAATACATTCTTATCGATATTTGCTATTAAAACTCTGTCAGGCATTTACAAATGTAATCGCATCGACTAAACTGTGTCAAATATTTCAAAATAATGGAATTTTAGATTACAATATAATATGTTCGGATATTCCTGCCTTAAAGCGAGTGCACAAACATAATACTAGGCATTACACTATTGAGCACGGGCATAGCTTAAGGTGAATGTTTATATGAATCCAACCACGATGTTCCTAACGACAAATGTTAAAGAAAAACAAATTAGTCTGGGTAACACTAAAAAATCCAAACAATGGCTAGTCAACATTTCCAGATTTTATTCAGACAAAACCTGGAACCGCATCTGTATCCCAGATTTACGAAGCTCCACGGGACAGGGCGTTTTCATCAGGTAATAAAACATTCCGGGGTTACTTCTAGTGAAATATGGGGTTAGGTCGGGTGAGGGGAAGGGTCGCGGGGCCAGGGGGGCTATACATCAAGCCGACCGAGACACGGATTACTCCAACATCGACTTTGGCGTGTTAATACCAGACTTCTACACTTTTAGGAATTTTTGCACATTTACAGCGATGATTTTTTGAACTTTGACGGTGTTTTGATTAAATCTTAAACTTTTAAACACAAATTGTGGGTCTGAATTGTCCGAGTAGGATTTTGGGGATGAACTGTTTGCTATACTAAATAATCATCGTTATATCAGCTCAGAAGGAAATAATTCTTGTTTGTCTATACAAAAGTTCTTATTTGTTTACGACATGCGAAACTACATAGATTTAAATAATTATTTATTTATAAGTATATGAGAACATACTGATACCAATTCCTATAAATGCTCACTTTTAAATAATAACTACCTATTTACTCACGCACATCTTTTCAAGATTGTGCTAACAAAGTTAATTGTATTATCCACCACACAATTTATTTTGAACTTTCCCTTCCCTGAAAAGAAACAAAAAACCATTCCAAGAAAGAACAGCGAAAGAAGTTAACATCTCCCTAAAAAGAGGAAGGTTATACAGTGCTAGGTGTCAAGTGGGGAATGAATTTGTCAGCCTGTGATTCTTCCGGGGCCGCCCCGCCATATATCAAGTGGGAAGGCCTATAACCTGGTCGCAGTGTTGAAGAATTTCTATATATACTTTATATTACGATATTATTATACGAAATTCAAGGGTCGAATGTTTTCGAAATTAGCAATTGCATTATTAAGAGGGAGCAGAGGAAAAATTTCTAATCTTCGATTTGATTTTAGAGGGGTAAATCCACTTTGAAGGTAAAAATAAAATATTGTACGAGTAACTACACGATATATTCAAGCATATACGTTAATCAGAAACATAAAATATATACACCATACATCTTCACACATGTAGACACACAAATAAGCATACTCTACTATAGTCCATTTGCTTATTATATTGTAAGTCGCTTCATTTAAAAATATAGTAATTAAAAATTAATGACTAAGTCTATTAATATAACGGAATTCAGTTATAATATGTTATCAATATGCATTTCAATTTGTTACATTGTTCTTAGATAAACATTATTTTAAGACGCTTCGTTCTGTCATCGAATTCGTTTCTATATAACGTAAAAAAATAAAAAGCTGTAATGTTTGCCAATAAATAAATAAATAAATTTAAAATTTAGCGGTATATTCCATAGATTTAGTATATGTATTCACACATTTTCTTCAAATTGTACTTTAGAATTAGAGTTAGATATTTGAATACGTAATACGTTTATTTGAATAAAGAAAATTTTAAATAGTCGAATACGACTCTATGGATTCAATGTTTACGGGTCGACGATAAGCGCGCGAAAATTACTTTTGATCGGTTTGCGCCGCGACGTACTGTTAGCGGGTGGCGAATGATAGGTGCGGGTAGCAGGGAGTGTGGGTGGAGCCAACGTCAAAACTATTTTAGCATGAGAGCTCTTAACCTAATTCTAATAAATAAATTGATATTGCAATTTTTTCGCTCATCATCGTCATTTACTACTGTAATTTTAGGTTTATACCATGTTCTCTGTTTATACGACAAAAATTCATTTACGCAATGTCATTCTATATTTGAATTACCGAATATTTTTCTTGGAAATGAGAGTCACATTTCACAGGATTGAAGAGCCCTCAATACTATGGCTGAGATTTATTTTATAATTCGTACTTTGACCTGGAATAAACAAAGATGGCGGCGATCTAAGAAAGTGTTTTTTTGTATTTACAAAATGATCTTTACCTGAGTTTTAAGCAAGAAATTAATAAACTTTGGTTTTATAAATGCAAGCCTAAGTTTATTTGCCTGCATTTACGAATGTTATGACGCCAAAGATTTGCCTGTGAATTTAGTATTGCATACATTACAACATGCAACGTCCCATTACAAAAAACTGAGTGGAGACCATTTTGGTAACGTTTTAATTGTAATTTTTTTTATTTTGTATTTTATCCTGCCCTAATTTTATTTTTTGTTATCAATTTGTGATATGTAAACAAAGGTTACCACATAAACCATTTATATTTCTTTCTTTCTTAAATGTTCTTATGTAACTGAGAACATAGACCCCAGAAAACTGCTAACACTGCTGATATGAAACGAATAAACATATTTCAATGTTATTTGTTTTTTTAACAGCTAGATATAAATTGTTCGAGTCCTCCTTCAATTTCCAGACTCATTTAAAAATGTTGTCAACTACAATACTAAGATTTTCATTGCAATAAATGAGATATTATGCTAACACTTTTAACCGTATTTATAGTAGGGGAGACCGGGGCTCGTACTTCCCGGGGCATGTTGTTCTCACAGCAATAACTTTGCAAGAACAATATGTAGCAATACATGTGAAGCGCGTCGTTAAAGCGTCAGGTGATGCGTCTTGCCGGCAGTCATTTCAGTAACTCCAGCGACGACGTGTGGCTATGTACCTATGTGACGTGGAGCTGTCAAAATGCGTGAGTAAATTTTTTCTTGTTTAAATTTTTTGGTCTGTCTTTGTTTATTATGGGCCGATCCATACGTAACTTTTCTAAATTATAGTGACATTAATAAGGAATCTTATTATTTGAATATTTTTTTGATTGATTCTATTCCTGTGCCGGTATGTCAGTCTTCGTATAAAAACGTAATTAGGGGCTATAAGTTCCTCTTTCGAGGGGCAGGTTGTTCCTACGAACAACTTCCCCAATTGACCTGTAACCATACTTAAAATTTTTATAACCATTTTTCTTTGTTTTAATGATGCCAAACTACAAACAGGCTCATGTCAAATATTTAGACAAGATATAATGATGATGAGAGTCACTTATGTGTGTCTCAACTGTGATTTAGATGATGAAATGAGCGATGAATAATATTACTGATGAATAAGTGTGTAGTTGTTTTTTTTTAAGTTAGTTGTGCATAATATAAATATTACATACGTACAATTATAAGATAGGTAGTTTTATTTAAGAAAATCCTTGTTATCCTGTCATAGTTTATGCGGAACAATGTGCCTCAAAGGCGGAACAACGCGCCCCAAAGCGGGGCTGAATGTTCCGCTCCGAAATTTGTCACAAATTTGCCTCTATGAAAAAGACTATTGAGATATTAGTAGTAGTGACTATACTATTACAAAAAGCGATAAACATTTGTTCAATATTTCCACATGTTGAAAATCAAATCCTTCATTTTCAGTATAAAACTGCAAGTTATTTGAAAATCGGAACGTTCAACCCCACTCTCCTTTACTGACAAATTTTTACATTTTATTTTTAAATGAATTGATTATACTACGTTTGCTTATGCATCAGGAATCAGGAAAGTAGGCGTATAGAATTCGTGAACCTCGTAGCAATCCCCTGTCTAAGGCGCCAAGGGAGATTTATCATGTGATAAACTACTTCCTTCATAAAACACGGAGCTTTAGCGCTGACACCACACTGAACAGATAGGTACTGGCTTACAGACTTTTATCAATAAATGAAAGCCTTACATACCGATGGTAGTATTGGGAATCAGTTTCTACTCAATAGTGGTAGTGGGGTAGAACTAGCTTAATTTTACTTGTAGCTAATTGAGCCAGACAGCTTTAGAGACTTGTGATGGTTCTGTCAGACGCCAAAGGATCAGTCCTGCGATGTACGCTGTTCCCATAGCAATAGCCCTAGCGAGTCATTCAATAAGGCATTATGCAATGAAAGCTAATTGTTTAGGTGGTATCAAGATGGATCCATAAGTAAGTGATACGAAAACTTTACTTAAAATTGAAATTTGGGGTAAGTATAATTAATGAAATGTTGTGTAACAACAGGTTGGGGACTTCACACTACTTCACACGTTTTCTAAAGGTGTTACCTTCTTCGAGGTGCAGGTTTCATCATAATGTTTGCCTTCACTCAAAAGCTTCAAAAAATTAAAAAATTAAAAAAAATTCAAATTAAATTTCGCACATGAGTTCCAAAAAACTCAGGGATGCGAGCCCAGATTCGAACCCACGGCCTTTGCTTGAGAGGCGATAGGTCAAACCACGCTAACACGGCTTTTTTCATCAGAAATGTTCTACTATTATTTAATTTAATTATAACGTTTAAGGAAATGTAACTCCAAACTTTTACGGAAGGAAATGTAACCTGCTGAGTGTAACACTCGCAACATCTTACGGCGATTTTTCGTTATTATAAAAACTGCATCGTAGTAAAAGTTGACAATTGCACAAAAAAAAATTTTCATCTTTTATTACTCAGACTATTTACATAAGAATCACATACAGCCTATGATGTCAGATCAGTTAAAAAATTTACCTACATATTTGATAAATACCCGAATTAGAAATTAAGTATAACTAAATAGGTCTTGGATACCATATTTTCTTAGTCATGACAGTTTTGTATTTTAAAAACTCTAGCAACAGTTCTCAACATAAAAATGTATCGGACAAATCCTTGTCATTCAATAGTTCATGTCATTTCCTGCCCATAAAATACATTGTCCGAATAAAACTAGTAAAATTTTCTTCTGCGAGTCCACATTTTTTCGTCCGACGGCCGTAAATTCTGACACCAGAGTGGGGGTTGAAATATGGGGGGCGGGACGGCCATCTGTCAGGGAGAATCACCTAGCTGACAAATACATTCCTCTGCCTTGATGATGATAGATCGAGTCTTTTTGGAAAGGTTTATTTTTAGGTGTATTAAGATTTCGAGATGCGAATAAAATAATAGCTTTACGCTGCTTAACCTTTTCTTTTGTGTCCAGCAGAGAAAAAATTTATTTGTGTGTATGCATAACATCGTATAACATTGCAGATCTTTCACTGTAGACTAAAACATGTTGGTAGTGACATACTGCACGCCTGTGTAAATATATGTATTTTCGGGTATATTTTCATGTTACCTTACAGCAACTTAAAATGTTGAGCAATCTTGAAAAAATAATTGTCGATAGATTTGTATAAAGTAAAATGTTATATAAATACACAACATTAACAAAAATGTTATGTGGGGCCAATAGATACCTTTGCATGAGACGCTAGATCTGTTCGCTAATGTTTGATAGCGCTTGACTGAACGATTTTGCTCATTACCACACAATATGGAAGCGAAGGTTTTGCAACCATAGCATAAATATCTTTATGACTATTGTGTAACCAACTAGATACGGGAATTCCCGAGACCGCACAATAATTTTCCGGAAAATGCGCGACTTGTATTTAACTCGTATCGAGTTTGTATGCTTGTGGTTGGAGCCTAAACATGAAAGTAGTCACGTTGTATTCTAGACTATTATCCTGACTAATATCATTTACTTAAAAGAGCATTAATTTATAAATTAATGAAACAGTAATATTCGTATAAAAGACCACTATTCAAGACAAATAAACTTAATGAACATTAGATGCTATATATTAAAGGACAATAATGATTTTTGTTAATCCCGGAGAAATGAATACACAACATGATCTTTAGGTGTATAATTAAACAGATTGTTATCCGATAGATTTTGTCCAGTGTAGTGTACTTATGTATAAAAGTAAAGTAGGTAATTTACCTAATTCCACTAAGTACTAACAACTGGTAGACAAAATACAAAAGAAGAATTTAACAAGAATTGTATTTGTATTGTGTTGTATTACGCATGATAAAATATGTTATGTTGAATTATCTCCTTGCTCTAACAATTTTCATTTTCCGACTCGAACTTATCATAATATTTATATAATATTGTAAAGGCTCAAACCTTATACATTTTAACTTATGCAATTGAAACGGAAGCTAAACGCCCCTGCCACACATTTCTCTGACAAACCAAGACACATTTTGCCACTATACATTGTGTAACTTAATACGAAACCTGTTACATTCAGCTACCACCGACTTTCTTAACGTAGGCCCTTTCCTTAAAGGACATCTCAAAGACTAATTACAGTTACCCTCAAACACGACAAGGCTAAAATTTAAATGTAAAAGCGCTAACAAAGGCCGTAAATCAGCGGAACAACTGCATTAGCGCGAGGTTAAATCGCGCACTCTTAATCGCACGGTGCAATCGTATATTTCTTGATTAAGAGCTCGTAAAACCGTCGTCTCGCTCTGATTTATGTCCTGTGAGCAGGAGAGGAGATTAGCTGAGGGCTAGTGCGGGATCCATGCTCGGATAATCCGTTAAAGTAGTTTTACTGGTGGTAGGGTTTCTGCCGGTACAGGACCCTCCTGGGTTACCACCGTTAACGTTTCTACCGTAAAGCAGAACTACCGTGTGTTTGTGTGTGTGTGTGTGTGTGTGTGTGTGTGTGTGTGTGTGTGTGTGT